>NW_017307650.1:190783-211062 GCF_000935625.1 Nanorana parkeri
GGGGGGGGGGATTTATCAAAACTGGAGCACACTGAATCTGGAGCAGTTGCCTATAGCAACCAATCAGCTTCTCTCTTCAGTTTGTTCAGTTGAGGTTTGAAAATGAAAGATGGAAGCTGATTGGTTGCTATGCACAGCTGCTCCAGATTTTGTCTACTCCATTTTTGATAAATTCCCCTCAATGTATATAGAACACAACTCTAAAAATAAGTTGACAACACTAGTAAGGCCACCTGGACACATCCATATAAAAAACACAATGCACAGCGCAGATCAGAATGCAGGTGTATTTTTTGTTCTATGGAGACATGCATACATCTGCGCCAACATGCAGTGCGTTCAGATCCGTAATACAATATTCATCTGACTACATCAATTTTAGGTGCATATGTATGTACACATATGTGTACATAAGTGAAGTCCAAACAAGAAAGTGACATTGAAAACATAGTACAGTTTTTTTTTAATGTGCACATGTCTACCAAGCAACTGGCAAAAAAAATTGAGATCATATTATGCCCTCGATTTTTTTTTTGAATGCCAGGGGAATGGGAAATTTACTGTAGTAGGCATTGAGCGAGAATTTTACACATAGGTGTTTACACATCTAAATACAGTTATGTGAAAAAGTGTTGGCCCCCTTCCTGATTTTTCATTGTTTTGCACGTTTGTCACACTGTAATGTTTCAGATCATCAAACAAATGTAAATATTAGTCAAAGATAACACAAGTAAACACAACATACAGTTTTTAAAGAAAGGTTTTTATTATTAAAGAAGAACTATGAGGTGAGTGCTTTTCACTCACCTCCTAGTTCTAGCCGACCTGTGACAATGAGACTGTCACAGGTCGGCTCAGTAGATCGGGAGGTGAGCGAACACATACCGGTGTTCGCTCACCTCTCGATCCTGTCACATCCAGCGAACCACAGTGAGAGCCATTATCCCCAAATGGCGAAAACATGGAACAGTGGTGAACCTTCCCAGGCGGCCAACCAAAATTAGCCCAAGAGCGCAGCGATGACTCATCCAAGAGGTCACAAAAGACACCACAACAACATCCAAAGAACTGCAGGCCTCACTTGCCTCAGATCAGGTCAGTGTCCATGACTCCACCATAAGAAAGAGACTGGGCAAAAATGGCCGGCATGGCAGAGTTCCAAGACGAAAACCACCAAAATCAAAAAGAACATAAAAGCTCGTCTCCGTTATGCCAGAAAACACCTTGATGATCCCCAAGACTCTTGGAAAAATACTCTGTGGACTGACGAGACAAAAGTTGAACTTTTTGGAAGATGTGTGTCCCATTACATCTGGCGTAAGAGTAACACCGCATTTCAGAAAAAGAACATCATACCAACAGTAAAATATGGTGGTGGTAGTGTGATGGTCTGGGGCTGTTTTGCTGCTTCAGGACCTGGAAGACTTGCTGTGATAAATGGAACCATGAATTCTGCTGTTTACCAAAAAATCCTGAAGGATAATGTGTGGCCATCTGTTCGTGACCTCAAGCTGAAGCGAACTTGGGTTCTGCAGCAGGACAATCTTCCAAAAGACACCAGCAAGTCCACCTCTGAATGGCTGAAGAAAAACAAAATGAAGACTTTGGAGTGGCCTAGTCAAAGTCCTGACCTGAATCCTATTGAGATGCTGTGGCATGACCTTAAAAAGGTGGTTCATGCTCGAAAACCTTCCAATGTGGCTGAATTACAACAATTCTGCAAAGATGAGTGGACCAAAATTCCTGCACATCGCTGTAGCAGACTCATTGCAAGTTATCGCAAACGCTTGATTGCAGTTCTTGCTGCTAAGGGTGGGCCAACCAGTTTTTAGGTTTAGGGGGCAAACACTTTTTCACACAGGGCCATGTGGGTTTGGATTTTGTTTTCTCTTAATAATAAAAAAATCCTTCCTTTAAAAACTGCATGTTGTGTTTAGTTGTGTTATCTTTGACTAAAATTTAAATTTGTTTGATGATCTGAAACATTAAAGTGTGACAAACGTGCAAAACAATGAAAAATCAGCAAGAGGGCCAACACTTTTTTACACAACTGTAACTCAGACTCAAGCATTTTACGGAACATTTACACCAGAAGGTTTTAGCCAGAAACTACACACATATGCTTGTGGTAGAGGAGGCCGGGGGCCTGGTGGCGGCATTGGAGGGGAAGGTGGTGCTGGCGGCAGTGGAGGAGGAAGAGGCCAGGCCTGGTGGTGGTGGAGGAGGAGCTTGCTGGCGAACAAGGAGGAGGCGGGCCCAGCGGTGGAGAAGGCTGACAGCAGATCGGGGCTGACAGGTGTGCAGGGATGTAACCAGCCAACCTGAGACCCTGCAGAGCCCACCATCGATAGTCTGTGGTGGGCTCTGCAGGGTTACTCTCAGCTGGGCTGTGTGAGATCTCAGGTTGGCTCTGCAAGGAGCGTAACTAGAAATCACAGGGCCCCATACAAAATTTTGCTATGGGGGCCTGTGATTTCTAGTTCCGCACCTGTTATGAAGAGATTGTTTTGTATGAACATTCATCTAAAAATCTAACTGTGTATGCTCAGCTTAACAAGCATGTAGTGAATGAAAGTAGATGTAAAGTCAAAATGTATGGGGTGGGGAGGTGATTTACAAAGGAGCAACTACAATGGACCTGATGGACTACAGTCTCAATACAAATTAGTAGTAAAACGTAAGATTGTAGTCCATCATAGGAGCGAGCTTGGACCGGTGACTACTTTACAACACACACAGGGACCATGGGGAACAAAAGTAGCCACGCTCCAGAAGGAAGGACAGTATCAGCACCAATTCAGAGATGATTACAAATGTCAATGTCTGTGGCACACAGGGGATCATTTTTTTTCATAAGATACAACACAAATCTGAAAACTGAACATTAATTGCCAAATTTTGGATACAAAACCCGTTGCAGACGGTCAATAAAAATAATTCTCTGCAAATCATTGTTTTCCAGAAATGTCGTCAATATAAACGATGGTTTAGGGTACAGAGCAGCTCTAATCTCAAAGATATCTATTCATACGGACAGATTATTGAAAAAAACAAAAAAGCCAGATAAAGAATGCAGGAAAGAAAGATGAAGGAAAACAAGAAACATTCCAAGAATGCAAAGCTTCTTATGAAAGATCAGCCCATATATGGGTAGCCAGCAGACTATCACAGGTCACACATTTCCTCCTGAAGTAGTATCACTATAGCCTATAGTAATACCAGGACTATCTCCAGTGCATTTAAAGCTGGATTCCAGGTAGCTAAATGAAAACTCTAATCCGTGCAGTAATATATAATTTGAACATAATTACGTGTACTTTTCACAGCATCTAATGTGAGTTTTTGAATCTGTCTTGATATCACACTCCTGTAATACTCTGCACGGAAACACAGGGAAGGGACAACACTGGGAGCCGTCAGACTCTGACGCAGTGCCATCAGATTGGAGACTGCTTTGCCCATATTGTCCAGTTGCAGTAAAATTGGAGGCCCAAGCTGTGATGTCTGGATCAAATAACCATGTGCACAAAATTAAAGACCAGTCGGCTGGTAAAACAGTTCCCATATAAGTATTTTTAAATTCTGTATCCAGCTATATGCCTATAGTTCACCACAGTTTTGGACAGAATGGGGAAGGGTTGGAGTCTCTTTCAGGTTTTATTGCTGCATGTTTGTCCTAGTGGCCACTGTTGCCAACACTGATAGTGGTGGGAAAAATCAACATTTTAATTTGGCATTAAAACAGTAATAGAGTTGTGTTTATGGGAAAGGAAGTGTAGAGGAATCTCTCCAATGGGACACAGATCCACAGTGGTTTTATCAGTTCCTTTCTCTTCCCAAAGCTAAAAAGAAAAGTCTGTGCTTTGGATATACCGTACTTAAATAGGAACTTTACCCACCAATTTAGTGTCTCCCAACAAAGTTCTTTTCAAGGCATGCCAACTGTCAAGGTTGCCAGTAAGTTTCTTTCAGCTCTCAATCGAAATTTCAAGCCCTCAAATGGCTAGCATCATAGCTGATCACATGTGTAGAACCATGGCTATAATGGATAAGAGATTGTAGTTCCACCTTAAAGGCAGCTGTAGGAAGACCATCACCAGATCAGGTCTATGCCAGCAAGATCATTTGACACACATTATGTTTCATCTTATCAACTGAACTCCTACATGACCTGACCTGATTATCCTAACAGATGTGTGTATCTGACACATCACTTGCATATATGGCCTTAGATGGTCAGATTTATTATAAATAGTGGTTGTGAATGAAAGAGTTACCCATGAGGTGGCATTAGATAGATTTGGCCATCTTTATGGTGGTACCACCCCTGGCTGGGTTCAGGGAAATTATGACTTGGCCAGGTTGCATTTTTTTGGTCAGCCGGTGTTGTCAGCTTCACTGTTGCTGGCGCCAAGAGGGTTTGCTCCTTATCCTTCCTTTATCCTCCTTAGAACTTAGACATTGTCAATGACACATGTTAATCATTTAATAAAACATCATCCAACGGTCACCAGTAACAACCACATGATAAACAATTGGCTACTTTGGAAAGGACTGTTGCATGTGTACAGGAATATGTGACCATCTTGTTGTCATACTGGTTGACATATTTGCTGTGTGTGTGCCTAAGTTTAGCAACAGCCAGTAGAAACAGAAAGTTGATGGCAAACAACCAGAGTTGTTCCACATGGATTACCGTGGACACTGGATATGTTAATATGATGTAATGCATGTAAATTCACAATTAAGTGCTTGCAAATGACAGATGGATCTCTTGAAATATTATTTTCTTAAAAAGGAAAAATAACACTTCCTGTGGATACAGAAGAGTGGAGTGGACTGGCCATTGCCATATGTTGATTGTTTTTGACTGACACCCTATCCACACTTTTTAGCTGTGTTAAACAGAAAATAAATAATTTAACAGAAATGCATGTTAATTATGTACACCAAGTTTGCACTTCACAAATGTTTGTACAGTGTTAGGGGCATGAAGAGAGCAGGACTAATTAGCTAGTGATTACAGCAGTTGTTGTCAAACTGTGCTTCGGGCAAGTAGTACTGCTATATCACCAGTTTGATGGAAGCTTCTAGGACAAGTGGATAAGAAAGTGAAAGTTATTATCAATGATTAGCTGGTGGGGCTAAAACTGGTTTATTTAAGTAACATACAAGCTTCCATTATATCCCTAGTGATGGCAGCATTAAAAAACATTTTGATAGCTAACCAGTTTAGAAAAGCATTACTGCATTCAAGTAGCCAGTTGCAGTACCAGATCTTTTAAGGGCAAGAATAATCTAACCAGTTTAGCCCAGGCTTGCTCAACAGTTAGCTGGTTAAATGTTTCACCCATTCACAAGGCTTGGCCAACACTCAACATGGAACCAATAGGAAAACTAAACCATAGAAAAGCCAATGGACCCTGAAGACAGGCATCTTGATGCATCTTTGCAGATACATCAGCATGTTCTGTATGTCAACCAGGCCATTAAAAGATAGGAAGAGTATTTGTTCCAGTTAAAGTGTAAAGTTAAAGGGAAAATAACAATATTTTTAGTACATCTCTCCAATACATGCCCCCCTTCCCCATGGTTTGTCTCTTTAACAACACTACAACTATAGAAGCATACCTGTTGATTCTGCCAGAAATCCAATGAGTTTGTAACTTCCTGCGCACAAGGGAATTCCCCAAGTGACTAAGCTTTTACTGTATGTTACAAACTCATTAAGTTTATAACTCATGACAAGGGGCAGAAGGCAGAAACAAGGGACAGAAGGCAGAAACAAGAGGCAGAAGGCTCTTTGTAGGCAGAAATGCATCAGCATGACTAGAGCTGCATGCTTGCTTTTGAGTAAATCATTTGCAAGGACTTGTTGCTGTGTGCTAATGTTCTTCCACTTTCCTTATGGACTATAAGCTGACAGGGGCCAGGCTGAGCACCAGTTATTTCTCACAGCCCCAGTAGATTTATGAAGTAAGACTTTTTTTTTGCCACTGTGCTGCTCTGGAACCTCTTCCATCCTCTGGAACTACCTATGCCAAGCTGTCCACCTATCTTCTACTCTGTCCACTTTTAGGCGATCCCTGAAAACTCATGCCTTTAGGGAAGCATATTTTGCCTCTACCCGACTCGTTCCTAACAGTTACTACCTTTTATATCACTTGTTCCTCCCTTTTAAATTGTAAGTTCTGACAAGCATTGCCTACAGTCTTTCTTTATAGAAACCCTGAATAATAATAACAATAACATGTAAAGAGCATGTATGCAGCACAGACGCTCAGCTTACACAACCTGCAATACCCTGGGATGTAACATGTAGTCATTCACCTGGCTTGGAGAACAACCAAAATACTGGGGCCTAAACCAGTATGCAGCCAATGAAAAACACCAATTTCTAAGATGTGGATGAAGAAATAGCTAGTAGAACATTAGACTGTGCATATATGAAAAGATATAGGCATTTGGTGCAAAATTAAACAAAAATGTTATCCATACAGCTTGTTTAAGGCATTTCCCTGATGCGTCCAAGCTGCAAACTTGTGATGCTCATGTGTTCCTAATTTACTGAATGCTATTGACAAATTCTCTCCTCAATTTCCACAGTTTAAACATGCAAAAGGATCTGCCAAACTGTTCATTCTAATAAATGTATAACCACAACTCATATTAAAGTCCACAACTCATATAACATCTTGCTAGCAATGTACTTTGAGTCAACATCTTTTTCTATGTAGCACAATGCAAGTCTCTATCAAGTGATGTTTATTTATTTAATTGCACTAGTGTTATGGTTTTGTTACTGGGGCAAAAAGTCAGCTCACTTATTTCTGTGTTGAGCTATCCATGGATAGTCTGGTGTGGGATGAGATGATAATACTTAGGGGTCTATTCACTAAGCTGCCGTAGGCAGCCGAGTGAATGACCGACCTAAAGCGAAGTGAGCCGAACGCTGTTCGGCTATTCACTTCAGGCTGGTACGGCTGATTTCAGCCATATGCCGGCTGAAATCAGCCGCACATCGGGTGGCTTCGATTGGCCGAACATGCTCAGCATGTTCAGCCGACCCGAAGTGCAGAAGGAGTTCGACTCAGCCCATACAACATCTGGATCGGCTAAGCCGAACCTCCAGCAGGCTACTCGCTGCTGTTCAGGCCTATTCTCATAGATGCCGAACAGCAGTGAGTGAGTGAAACACTGCTTTTTCTTTTTTTTTCTTTATTCTGATACGGGGCCGTGTCAGAATAGAAAAAAAAAAAAAAGAAATTTTTGCCCATAGGAATGCATTGCTAGATTCCTATTGGCTATTTCAATTTGTAATAGCCAATAGTAAACTAGCATTGTACCCGCCCTCTGCTGATGGACCTGATAGATAACTGCAGCAGAGGGCGGGTACAATGCTAGTTTACTATTGGCTATTGCAAATTCGGCATTCGGCTCGGCTGTTCTACTCGGTCTCTCTGTGGGACCGATCAGGACAAAAAACAGTTAAAAAAAAAGTAGAAAAATAAAAATAGAAAACGATTGTGCAGAGCCAGCAATGACAGCTAGCTTCACCCAACAGTTTTCTATTGGCCGGCGGTTCTGCTGCCATCAAAAAAAAAGAAAAAAAAAGCCTAACTCTCCTGGGCGCTCCGGAAGTCTCCTGCTCCTGGCCGCCCAGGAGAGAAACACTGCTTTTTCTTTTTTTTTTCTTATTCTGACACGGAGCTGTGTCAGAATAGAAAAAAAAAATAATCATTTTGGCCATAGGAATGAATTGCTAGATTCCTATTGGCTATTTCAATTTGCAATAGCCAATAGCAAACTAGCATTGTACCCTCAGCTGCTGTCAATCAGTAGTGGTGGACCTGAAGGAGAACTGCAGGGCGGGTGCAATGCTAGTTTGCTATTGGCAATTGCAAATTGAAATAGCCAATAGGAATCTAGCAATGCATTCCTATGGCCCAAATTTTTATTTTTTTTCTATTCTGACACAGCCCCGTGTCAGAATAAGAAAAAAAAAAAGAAAAAGCAGTGTTTCTCTCCTTGGCGGCCGGGAGCAGGAGACTCCAGGAGCACCAGGGAGAGTTAGGCTGTCTGGAGATCAGTCTCCCTGGTTAGCTGGTAACCAGGGACGCTGATCTCTATGCAAGTGGCCGGGGCCAGCTGTAAGATCACGGCTGGCTCCCCCAGCAGTCAGAAGCAGGCTGTCGGCCGGCCAATGGCCGGCCGCTCGGCCAGCTTCGGCTTTCAGCGCGACGGCATATGCGTTCGGCTCGACTGAGCCGCTCGGGCAAGTTTGGGAGCTGTACGGGCTATAGTGAATAGCCCGTACAGCAGCCCTTCGGTTCAACTGAACCAAAGGGGTCCTGGGGTCAAAGTTAGCCGAAGGATCGGCCGAAGCTACGGCTAGATCCTTCGGCTGCTTCGTAAATAGACGCCTAAGTCAGTTTAAGGGCTAGTTCACACCAGACACAGTGCGTTACCGGCCCGATTCTGGCCTGATTTCAATCTAGGAAAACCTGTCCTAGATTGATGATATAGGCTAACCTTGTTTAAGTATATCTTTCTAACAACTCTACAGAGAGTTGGAAAGTTGACTTCATGTCCTCTGCACACACGTCAGTATGAATTTGCCACCTTACATTGGTGGTCAACGTAGGTGAGATATCAATGTGCCACCTTCTCTGCTGAAGAAAGACCCAGCAACCTCTGGAGGAATCACAGTGTCCCAGGGAAGCAAGGCTGAGAAAACCTTTCCTAGGCTGATGATATAGGCTAACCTTATTTAGGTCTATCCTGCTAAGAACTCTCCAGAGAGTTGGAGAGTTGATTTCCTCCCCTCTGTTCACACATGAAAACCTTTGTGCTAATAGAAGCACATAAGAAAGTGGGGATTGTAAAGTTTATGCTCCATGCTATAGTTTTGGCTCAATCCCACTCAAGAGCTGTTCCTGCCTGAAGTGGGAAGTGCTATGATACCATGTAGCCAACCAAAAGTCTACAGAGCACACTCTTGTTTGATGCTTCTGACAAATTGGACTTGAAATACTCTGACATAAAACATATTTCCTAAATAATATATTTGTCAAAGCAATCTTGCCTTATGTCATGAATACATCGCCCAGCTGTTCACAAACTTGGACCTTATCAAATAGAAGCAAACATAGAGTTAAAAAACTGTAAAGTGGTGTAGCAAAACCGTATGAAAACTGACATTTTAGTCAATGAGCTCAAAGACAGAATCAGAGGCAATTAAACAGCTGCTAAATCTAAGTGCCCTGAATTTGGCAGGGAAGGCTTCATACAGCACAGAACATAAAACACAATCATAAATCACTGTGCATTTTTGTGACTTTCTTTTGTGCTGGAAAATGTTGAGATGGGAAAAGAACATTGGTTTAACTCAGTAGATTTTCTAAGTGAGTGAATATTGCTCTTCCAGTTACATAGGTGCCAATCCTACCTCAACCCTTCCACCGGAATAACTTTAGGATGTTTCCTTGGCAACAATTGTCAGCATAACTTTATATTCCATAACACCAAATATAAGGGTAGTTTATATGCTACCTTTAATTTGGCCATAGACACAAAAATAATCTGCCCATGAACGGGTACCAGGCCTGCACTGGTATGTACAGTATATGCAGCATTTATTATATGTTTCACAATCTCTGAGATACAGTGGGTCCGATTAACTATTGTTAACTATGTGCCAAATATTTGTCTTTTGCTGATACGCCAAATTTTAGTTACAGTTGCATGGATTTAATTGTTAGATGCAACTAAGGCACCAAATGTAAATAAAATCCCAAACTGTGACTTTTCACAGAAAAGTAGAATAATTAGCACCAAATAATGTATCTAAAAATGAATTAGTCAATCCATGGTGTAACAGAGGTGTTTAGAGGTGCGCCAAGAAGATGATGGCTCAAGAAATTCAATCATTTGATAGACATTTGCTCAGATTTGAAATTCGGATGAATTCGGATTAATTTTCAGAAATTTGGACATTTTGGATGCATCCGAATTTCCGAATGAAAGAATAACAAATCCGAATGTGTCCGAATATTCCAATAACGAAAATTTTGGATGCATCCAAAATATTTTCCGAATGTCATTCACTTTTTTTTTTTATGTCCCTTCACTCTTCACAAATTTAATTTCGAACCCCGATCCTGAAAACGAAATAACAAAAAAATCTGAAACGAATATTAATATTGCAACTCAGTCCGTTGCAACAAATTTGTTTATTGGAGATAGCGTGTGCCGAAATAAGATGATGTATGCAACAATTCATATCCATACTCAACCATCAGTATGCCCCAGTATGTCAGTGGGTTGTCTAATCTACTGTACATCAAGCCAAATGGGGTGGATCTATGTTAGGCAGTCCAATCAACTTTACACAAAGGTTTAAAATACCACCGTAAACACTAGGAGTGTTATTCACAAAGCTAGCCGAAGGATCAGCCTTAGCCGAAGTGAAACCCGAAGCGGGCCGAGCGGCTGGCCATTGGCTGAAAGCCTCGCAACTGACAGCTGGCGGAGCCAGCCGTGATCTCACTGCTGGAACTAGCCAGTTGCAATGACAGTTCAGCGTCCCCTGGTTACCAGGTAACCAGGGGACGCTGAACTGTCATCACAATGAGAACACGGCTGGCTCCGCAGAGTTCTCATTGTGTAATGACAGTTCAGTGTCCCCTGATTGCCTGGTAACCAGGGGAAATTGAAATGTCATTACACAATGAGAACTCGGCGGAGCAGTTTTTAATTGGCGGCCAATAGGAAACAGTTGTGCGGAGCTAGCTGTCACTGCAGAATAGCCGAGCCGAATAGGCCGAATGTGAGCGAGTAGCCTGCCGGAGGTTCGGCTGAGCCGATCGAGATGTTGGATCGGCTGAGTCGAACTCCTTCTGCACTTTGGGGCGGCCGAACATGCTGAGCAACAATTCATTGAGTAAGACATTGAGTAAGAAGTGCCAAAAGACAATTTATATGTAATATGAGATCTACCACCGAACTAGGTCTTATTTTCGGGGTAGGTCATTATAGTACAGAAATCCCTGAAGATAGTGCTAGGTGTTATTTTCGGGGTAGGTCTAACTTTCGGGGAAACATGGTAGGTGTTAAAGCTTGTAATAATGGGAAAGATAAGTATTGTACCAGTGACATTAGATACATTTTTAGAAGATAATGTCCAATCATTATGCAATACTAATATCAAAAACATTTGGATATTTGCTGGCTACTATCTATCTATCTATCTATCTATCTATCTATCTCTCTATCTCTCTATATCTATCTATCTATATCTATCTATCTATCTATCTATCTATCTATCTATCTATCTCTCTAACTCTATCTATCTATCTATCTATCTATCTATCTATCTATCTATCTATCTATCTATCTCTCTATATCTATCTATCTATATCTATCTATCTATCTATCTATCTATCTATCTATCTATCTATCTCTCTAACTCTATCTATCTATCTATCTATCTATCTATCTATCTATCTATCTATCTATCTATCTATCTCTCTATATCTCTCTATCTATCTATCTATCTATCTATCTATCTATCTCTCTAACTCTATCTATCTATCTATCTATCTATCTCTATCTATCTATACTCTGTAGAATGAGGTGATGATGTAAATGACTATTCAATAGAATTCAAGAATGTACTGATTGTAAATATTTACTTCAGTTATTGTCCGGCGTCGATCTTTCAGTAGCATGTTTTTTAGTTAGTAGAATTAAACACTTTTCCTGCCCACATCAAAGGGCCACTGAACTGGCCATAGAAATGTACAAAACAGCATTTATCCCAAGAGTGAGAAGTACTCTGCTACAATGCTGCCTGATGTATCTTTATCATGAGGTACGTCCTTGGCATGCTGTGCAACACTGGGTTAAGACAAAACATATTTTTATTTAAAGCTTAACTCCAGGCAAACAGCTGAAAATATATAAGAACTATATAACCTACTAAAGGACTTTTTTAATTCTGTCAATCTATTTCTGAGATTTACACAGCTCTGTAACACAACAATAACCTGTCTGCCAGGGCAGGAGGTCTGATGTTTCTCTGCTGCAGTTAAGTGACACTTACATGCCTTGTCCCTCTCCCAGCCTGGACAGTGAAAGCAGAAGCAATAGACTGATTAGCTCATCTCTGTGTCCTTCTGTTCTCTTCTCCTATCAGCTTGCTCCATGTTACCACATGAGCACTGCAGCACAACTTATAGACTCCATGCACTGCTTCCTCTTCTCCTAGTCTAGGCTTTGCTGTACAGGGACTGCAAATAGCTGCTTCCTGATCAAATTCAAATATTCAGATTGATTCTATTAAAAAATACATAAAGCGATGTGTTACATAACGTAGAGCTGCATTCAGTTGTGGCATTTATTTCTGTCTGGAGTGCCACATTAAATGCAAAAACATAAACTAAATCAGTCAGTGTTACATCAGCTATGAGTACTTTCAAGCTAAAACTGATCCTGAAATCTGATTTTGCTTAAGGTCTGACTAAGATCTGACTAAGATTTGATAAATGTAATGTACAGGTCGTGATGAAAGTGTCAATGTGAAGATGTGCAGGATAAAGGGGATGAAGGGGTTAATATACAGGTCAGAGAGGACATAGAATCAAGCTGACATATGCTGTAGAGGAGAGAGGGTGAAAATGTTACAATTTGTAATATACTTTATTATGTTTGTTTGGATGACTCATCCATTCATTAGTTATTTTACTCTCTCCTGCCTCTGTTGTAAGAGCAAGGGGAGGGCTTAACAATGTAAATATTGCCATGTGATTACTGTGATAACCAATCACAGCCTTTGTCGGGAGCAATGGCTTGTCTGTGTGCACACAGACAGGCATGGGAGGATGTACAGATACTTCCTCCCAGAACAACAAGGCATAGGCCCGGCCGTTTCTATGCAGTGACCAGTCCACAGGAAGTTAATATTCCAGGATCATTCAATGAGGTTGATTTACTAAAGAAAGAAAGGCTGGTCTTTGTGCAAAGTGAATGTTAGTAAGTAAGGTGAACCTAGGTTCACTCACAATACCCAATCATATGCGTGGGAAATAAAATAAAACTGGATTTTTTGCTAGCACATGATCAGTTCATTGAAAGTGAATGGTCTTTATTTCTTCAGCAAATCCTCAATAAATAGTCTTTAATTCGAACGAAATTTCGGAAATTCATAGATTTGGAGCATCCGAATTTCCGAAATATAACATATCTGAAATCATCCAAAATGATCTGAATCCGAAACTCCGAATCCGAAATGTCAGATTTGAATGAATTTTGTCCAAATCCTGTGCGCGCACTGTTAACATTTAAACGGATAAAAACAAATTAAGAAAAGGATTTTAATGTCCCTTTAATAGTAAAGACTAGCGCATAGCAACCAGAAATGACAAATGTTCCAATTCTGCTACCCCACCTCAAGTTGAATTTTCGGAAATTTGTCCGAATTCCGAATCCCGAATCCGACACGAATTCCGAATCAGATCCGAATACGAATCCGATTCCCGAAACGAAACACATATAGGATCCAAATTCCAAAAACGAAATGAACTAAATCAGAAACTAAATGAAACAAATTTTTAGCTGCTGCACATGTCTAATATACAGTATTTCACAATTGTTTTATGCATCCTCAAATTTAGGGTGGTCATGTGATCATTTGAGTTTGTAGCAGTACACTTTGATTGCTATGTATGCTGAACAATTGTTCCTATTGAACCCAGTCATGGAAACAGTAACCTGCGGAGAATGATTTTCCAAGAAGCATGGAAATTATATTGACCACTATCTTTCTTATCAGTCACCCATTGTTGTTCTTGAGCCTAGAAGTCTACAATTTTTTTGTGCTTATTGTATGTTTTTTATATTTTTAAAGACTGTTCAGTGAATTTCTGTCAAATCTTTCTATACCTCGATCTATCTATGGCCAGCCTAAAGCTGTCTACACACTGTTATATATTTTTTGTTCATGAATGAAAGATTCCCTCCATTGTTTCTATTGTATTTTGACAGTGGCCACCGGCCAGTGGCAGAATACCAGAACGATGCTTGTAGCTGATTGGCTGCAAACACTGCTTGATTGAAAATTTTCCAGCCAGCTCGTTCAATCTGCTGATTGAGGGATGCCAAGTGGAAGGGTGCTGACAGCAGGACCCACTCTGCGAATTTGCACAGTGGATGGCTAGCTTAAAATGTATCTTTACCCCCTGTGACTAAAAATCACATCAGAAAACAGCTCTGCATGCTGATATGAAATCATCTTACATTCATTAAATAAACAGACATATTTTTATTTTACTTCCAATTTCTTTTTTTTCCACTTCCTGGTCCACTTTGGCCCAAATGATGTAATGTGCCCAGACGTTGCATCCTGGGAAGGTTACATCAGCAGAGCTTTGCTGGGAAATCTCATCTGTAATCTCATGAGAGCTCAGCGAAAGGCATTTTCCTCCCTTGAGATAGTGTGCATGGTCACATGTCCTAGTCACATGTGCCAGAGTTCCAGGAAGTAAAGGGAGATCTAGTAACCTGCTCTTAGATATAATTGCCACTTTGAGAAGAATGAGGAAGAAAAGGAAATATGGTATGCAAAAAAATAAATAGCCGGCAATTATCTAGAAGTATCTTTATCTAGATTGTCATTACTAAACATTTTTAAAGGTGTCTTTGTTGTTATTTTGAAAAAGCACAAACTTTCTAATTGGGTGTTTGAAGTGAATAGAGATGACCTTGTCTGGCATAAAATGCTAATACTATATAGAAAATAAAAGATGAAATCTCATTGGTTAGGTTGCAAAAAAGCTCCAGTTCATTCAATTTACTGACTGAGTGTAAAAACAGTTCAGTATGTTAATCTCACACTGTAAATATTACTAAGGGGTTGATTTATAAAAGTTTGGTCCACTGTTCACAGGGCACTAGCGCCCCTAGATGGCGCTGATGAGTATTGTAAATTCCCATACTTTTATAAATAAATCATGAGTAGAACCCATGTAAGGTTTTATTGCTGTTTATATCCCCCCGGTGAGATTCACTCGCTCTATTTGTCCTGCAGAACGAAGTTACTGGAACTGAAAGTAATGGAAAGTCCACAATTTTGAGTTGTCTCCAAAACAGGAATATTGGGAAAATCTTTTAATGGGGCAGACTTGTTCCAAAGACAACTGTCTATGTGAGAGTTTCCCTCACTTCCAGTTATATCTACATGACAGAAAGTAATAGAAAATTTCCTCATTGTAAAACTGGGGTTTTGAAGCTGAACTCCAGGAAAAATTCAAAACTACACTTGCAGCAGGGCTCCAACCACACTGCAAGATTTCAATACCCATTTTTGTCTAGGGTAACATTAAAAAGAAGTTTCATGTACATTATGCCTTGCTCCTGCAGGCTTCCTCCTTTTTGTGCTACTCTTTCCCCAAAGCGACTTCTCTTTGGCGTTCAATCCAGTGGTTGCATTGTGATGGTATCACGTACAATGCAGGACCAGCAGTCTTACATTGTAAGTGAGGATGCCGAGGGCCCATCCACAAATCATAGCGTTGGAGGAAAAAGGAGAGCGCCAACTGCCAGGGGAGCAAGGGGTAAGGTAAGTAAAACTTCTTTTTAATGCTACCCCAGAGTTCAGGTCTTTTCCGAACTCTATCCAAAATGAACAAAAAAAAATGTTTTGGATTTAAATATACTTTAAAGGAGAACTATAAGGTGAGTGCTTTTCACTCACCTCATAGTTCTAGCCGACCTGTGACAATGAGACTGTCACAGGTCGGCTCAGTAGATCGGGAGGTGAGCGAACACATACGGCGTTCGCTCACCTCTCGATCCTGTCACGGCTCTCTGCCATGACAGGGGAGGGGCTGGATTCCCCCCTCCCCGCTCCGATCCGCCAGCGCTGACTGGTGGATTGGACGGGGGAGGGACGGGTATAGCTGGTTGAACGGGTACAGCTAGATAGGCAGAGCCAGCTGTCAGTCACGCAGCTGGGCGGATCCCGGCACAATTGTCGGGATCCGCTTCAGCTGCGGCGCCTCAGTATACCGCGAGCAGTAGCTCGCGGTATACTGCGGCGGCTCAGTATACCGCGAACTACAGCTCGCGGTATACTGAACCTAGGGTGATGGGAGGAAGCTAGTTTGTGTCCTCTCGTTACCCTAAGGAGAACTATGGGGAAAAGACTTAACCCAATAGTTCTCCTTTAAAGAGACACTTAACTCAAGAGTTAAAACTTAAAAATGCATTCAAGTACCCTAACTATTATTAAAATTGTATCTTATTTGTGTATTACTCACAATCAATGGACTTGTGTCTTTCCAACCTGACAACTATGTAATCAGCTGTAGATCCTCAAATCATCTCTCAATTGGTGCCGACACTGTCCTTCCTTCTGGAGGGTGGCTACTTTTGTTCCCCATGGACCCTGTGTGTGTTGTAAAGTGGCCACCGTTTAAAGCTCACTCCTGTTATGAACTACAATCTCACCTTTAGTTTACCAATTTATTTTGAGATTGTAGTCCATCACAGGAGTGAGCTTGGAGCGGTGGCTACTTTACAACACACACAGGGACCATGGGGAACAAATGTAGCCACCCTCCAGAAGGAAGGACAGTGTCAGCACCAATTCAGAGATGATTTGAGGAGCTACAGCCGAGTGATACACAAATAAGATACATTTTTGTTAATAGTTAAGGTACTTGAATGCTTTTTTAAGATTTAACTCCTGAATTTAGTGTCACTTTAAAGAAGCTGTGAATAGCCCGTACAGCAGCCCATCGGCTCTACTGAACCGAAGGGGTCCTGGGGCCGAAGCTAGCCGAAGGATCAGCCGAAGCAATGGCTAGATCCTTCAGCAGCTTAGTGAATAGACCCCGTAGAGTTTGGACTTCCTTGGCTGCATACTTGCTCCAGATAAGTGATTCCAAAAGCATGAAAACAAGAGACAGCCAGGCGGCTAGTATTTTCACAAGGAGATCAGCAATAGCTAACTACATATTTCTTTCAGTATGGGTTTTTCTTTAATGCAAGCTGATCCATTTTCATAGCTTTCATCCATACACTATGGAGCAGCGGTTGCCAACCTTTTGGACCTCATGGACCACTAAATTCAAAATGTTAAATCCCACGGACCACTAATATGAATTTTTTTTATATATATATATTCTCATATTCTTTATTTCCTCATATATAAATATATTCTCATATGTGTGTGTGTGTGTGTGTGTGTGTGTTATTTCCTCATATATAAATATATTATCGTGTGTGTGTGTGTGTGTGTGTGTGTGTGTGTGTATATATATATGAGAATATATTTATATATGAGGAAACAAAAAATATGACATACAGTATATATACACACATACATACATAGGTGTGGGTGTGCCTGCAGGAGTGGCAGTGCTGGTGGAGGGCCCGGGGACCACCAACCTTTTTTTCAGGGACCACCACTGGTCCACCAGTTGGTGACCGCTGCTATGGAGCATACATTGCTAGTCCATTGTTGTTGTGTTTTTTAATTAAATCTGTGTGATATGTCCTGTGCCCCATAACTGTTAATTATGACACAGGGGAAAGGGGAAAGTGACACAATAGCCAGAAAGTGTCCAGATAACGTAAAGAGATTCCATAAGTCATGAGTGATCTGTTACGGACACCTGAGCTGGCAATGTGTGTAAATGGTGGAAAGTGTCAATGAAGAAACCTCTGGTTCCTGTAATTCAAGCTGTGACCACAAAGTGCTCCACACCAGGATAGGGACCTCTTATGGGAGATGAGTGCACCTTCTAATCTGGAGATAAGGCAAATAAAAGTGTCACGTTTGTCTGTATCGATCTGGAATCTGAGCATGCATTCATCTTCATGAGAGAGGAACATCAGTGAGGTTCCCTATGGTAGAAATCCAGGATCGCATAGGTCCGGGTCAGACTAATGGACTGGAGCTGGAGCAACTAACTTATAGGAGACGAATGCAGTCATGCTGAGCAAAGCTAACTTCTGATTGGTGCTTGCTGACACATACCAAGTCTCTCTGAATCTTGTTTAAGTATTTGGTATTGATTGAATAGATAGGCAGATAGATAGATAGATAGATAGATAGATAGATAGATAGATAGATAGATAGATAGATAGACTTTAGATAGATAGATAGATAGATAGATAGATAGATAGATAGATAGATAGATAGATTTTTGATAGACAATAGATAGATAGATAGATAGATAGATAGATAGATAGATAGATAGATAGATAGATAGATACAATGTATGTGTGTGTGTGTGTGTGTGTGTGTGTGTGTGTAAAGGAGAGAAAAAGAGACAGAGCTGAGAAAAAAATATATATCAGAGCAATATCTTTCAATATGTCCCACGATGCTGGGGATAATAAGTAGATTACTCAAGCAATAATGGGGCAGAACCTATATAAGCCATAGGACTTCAGACACAAGTGTGCATCTATAAGATAACTTTAATCAATTCCGTTTTTTTACAATTCATGATGCATCCATTTATTAATAGCAAATTAATTATTTGAATGAAGACAGTCCAGAGAATGGTACACTTTGTCCTGTAGAAAACAGGAGCATCTCCGCAGGTATAGGTCCTCTTTGCAATCCTGAACCATACTGACAGAGAGGATTCAGCCTGGTGGGGTTATGTTCTTTTTCCCCCTCCCTTTCCCCCAAACTTTGGAACTTTGGCACAAAACAGTGAATCCAATTATTGCTAATCTGTATTTGCTAATGTATGTGGTGAAAAAAACGGCCATGTTTCAAATTACAAGGGTAGCATTTTTGTAAATACTTTAATGCTCTCAGTGGAAGTGATACATGAATTGCAGCCTATATAGCTGACTGACAATCCACTTCCTGCATTTGTTAATCGTTTTAGGTTAACAAATAGAAATATAATTGCTGGTATATGTCTGGCCAATTGATAACTTCTAAGTCACTGCGCTTCTGCAAGCTGGGTCCTCAGCTGTGTCTATGCCATCATTAATCCAGGGATTTGTGGTGTATATTAGCCAAAACATTATTTTATGCCTGTGAATTTAAAACGTCTTTGGGGGAAAACACCAGAACCTTGTTGTAAATATAACTGTCCCATGTATAGATGAGGCATTGGAAGTTCAGTCTCTGATCTCCAAAGAGGTAGTGAAATTTAGGAGCTCACACTGGTTTAATATTTGCTCTTTAGAAATTATATATGTATTATAAAGTTTTAGGCAAATTGCAAAATTTAGAGAAAATTACACACGTTTTAGAAAACCTGACACATTCCATATAGCTTCTCCTCGAAATTGCCGTCATAAGGGCTGTACAGTACTCACCAAGTCCAGGACAGATACCTTGACAGAATGCAGTCCATATTGATATCAGGAATATTGTTTATTAATAATGTTTGATTACACCCTACTGACCTGGTGTTGTACTTCTAGCTAACTACTCTGAAGATAAAAAAATAGACTCCGCCCCCCTATAAACTGAATTACTAACTGTGATAGATAATGGGAAGAATTCTTAAGTAAATGCTTAAAAACGTTCTTGAGTTCTATGTTAACATAAAGAAGAAGTTCCTCAGGGGAATCTAAAATTGTTATTTTATAGAACAGCCATATTTGCTTATTACATTAGGTTTTGTTTAGTGTTTTGCAGTGCTACATGGTGGTTGTACTTTTCTGCTCCTTCTCAGGATAGAAGTCTAGAGGTTAAGTGATGGAGCAGTCATCACTTAATAAAATAAAACTGTGTTTACTTGAAGTATTCAGTCATTGACAAAGCATTACCCTGTGTTTTTTTTTTTCATCCTCCTACTCATCATTTGGATGTTTAAAGTGAACACAGCTTCATTTGCTAACAAACATTCCCTATGCCTTCAGTGCACAAGCATCAGTGGACCCATTGCAAACAAGGTGCTACCCATGTGGATGAAATCTTATCCCAACAGGAAGATGTATTGACCTGAGCTAGTGAGATCTCCCTCTAATGGTTAATCTACAATTCTCGATATTTTATATATGAACAAAAATAAAAGTGCAGACTTTACAGGCATGTCAAATTTGAAAGTCACAGCCAAAGGGAAAAAGAACACTGCAACAATAACATGAACTATGCTCTCTTTGAAAATTCTCGGTCTGATGAGACTTGATTATCACATGTACCATGGATGGCATATAGAAATCTACATAGGTGGTGTGAGTGAATGGAACTTATATCTGTACTTGTAAGTGTACTCCAAAATGTATTTATAGTCGTCTTGTAA
>NW_017307650.1:211079-213697 GCF_000935625.1 Nanorana parkeri
GCAAATGTGTCCAAATTGCAAGCGACTCAAAGCATGCTATAAACGGTATATATGTGAATCTAGCGATGTCTAATAAATAAAGTCCCAGGCACTATGTGCCTTCTTGCTAAAAAAAATTACCTCTTTTATGTATGCATGTCTCTTTACTCCTGTCACCCATTGCAGTGTCTCAGTCTTCTGTGCCTGACAACACCTGTGTAAGTAATTAAAGATAAGAAGCACACATTAATAATGGCCTTCCCAGGAGACTGCAGGAAGAGCAGGTCAATGGCTTGCTGGTCACCGTTTCAACTTTGGCTTCCTACTATTCCTTATTGAGTTCAAAGTTTCCTTGTTTATTTTTTTTTTTCATGCTTTATCCATATATTGCTAGAGAGGAAAGAAGAATTCGTATTGGATGGAGAGATGCACGTGACCAGGAGGCATTGCACTGATGCACAGTCAATAATATGTGATAAACACAAAGCAGTGCAGAGCATTGGATGGAATAATCACATAGCAATAGATACAGTCTAAATACCCGACAATGTATATTCGCATTCTAGTGGTGTCTATTATGTCTTGCTTTCTTTTTTTCTTTTTTCTTTCTCTCTCTGTCTTTCTCTCTCTCCCTCTCTCTCTCTCTCTCTCTCTCTCTCTCTCTTTCTTTCTTTCTTTCGTTACATCTCATTCACTCTTCCTTTCCTTGCATAAGTATCCTTCTATCTAATGCTCTCTCCTCCTCTCTCTCTCTCTCTTTTTTTTTTTTTTGTATAAACACAATTATGTAACAAAAAAAACAGCAGTGATACCTAGCCCATTGCAACCAATCAAAATTAAGCTTTCAGTAGCTTTAACATAATTCTGAATTCTAATTAGCTGTTGATCCATGCACATTACACCGCCTGTCTTTTGTTATCAAAACAAGTTTGACTTAAACGAATTGAGTGGGAAAATAAAAATAATTCTAGCTTCTATTGTGCAACGGTACCTTCAGAAGGACAGCCGAGGTCTATAGATCCCGAAATTCTTAAAAGAAGGTGATACGGTAGAGTAGTATTTACCCACAATGCAATAACAACGTGATAAACAAAACTCGTGTCTGATGAAATAGGGAAGGTCCCTTTAAGAGATGGAGCTATCTATATGGGCATTTCGTGATCTTAAATATTAGACGTGGGGAATACTAAAATACAGAGGAATTTGAAGAGAGAGCAAAGGAAAGAGATGGATGAATAGATAGATAGATAGATAGATAGATAGATAGATAGATAGATAGATAGATAGATAGATAGATAGATAGATAGATAGATAGATGGATGGATGGATGGATGGATGGATAGATAGATAGATAGATAGATAGATAGATAGATAGATAGATAGATAGATAGATAGGCAGGCAGTTGTATATATTATTGTTGTTATTATTATAGTAATATTTTTTTATCATTATTATTATTATTATTATTATTGTATTATTCTTGGTATATTATAATGAATAACCAACAGCCTTGCAGACTTGCAGCACTTGGCAATGAGAGTATCAGTCACTTAGAAAGTGGCTTTGGTTGATTCCTGGGTCCCTTTGGCCCTTTCATTAAACTGATAAAGCATCAGCTGAGCCCAATGTTTATTTCCTCTCCTCCTGATAAAGCCATACTTCAAGGAGAAGCTGTTTATCCTCCGTTAGATGCCGGCCTGGCTTGCTGGCTTTATTCTGCATCCCGAGCCTATGTTTTACAAGATATACGAGATCTTTAATGATATGTCATATTTTCTGAGCTATGAGCCGCTATTCTGTGGCCCCTGGAACAGAGACTAGATTCAGAGTCTCCAGGAGAGAGCATCGCTGGGATTATAGAGCACACTGTTGCCTATCTGTCTCACTGTCCTTCTGTCCGTCCATCAGAATTCACTGGCTGCTTCGCCCGCTGTTCTAGCCCATGACAGGGTGACACCAAAAGAAATCATTGTATTAGATTTCGTGAACACCATAACGGCAGCATCTGGCTTTGAGTAAGTATCACATAGATATACACATAATGCTAGCTAAATCATTTTCTACCTCTCGTTAAGATAAACACAACCAAATAGCATGCCTTAGACAGAAGAAAAAGCTTAAAACCAATATATTTCTACATATACACACACATATACACTCAAGTTGTTGTCTTACCTGCACTCCTCAATTATTAAATTTAAAAAATATATATGGCCAAACAAATGATAGGGGGGAGAAAGTGACAAGTGCATTAGGCATTATAATTCAACTGGGCTCCACCTACCAGCCGTGCCTGGTAATTAATGGAGCTCCCAGCCTGCAAACGGCTGCATAAGGCAGGGAGAGGCAACGAGAGAGCGAGAGACATGCCATTGGAGATAATTGATTACATCCCAATCAACAATAACTTGTTAGCCATAGTCAATGTATCAGTCTCTCGGATTTTTCACTCTCTCTCGCCGTTTGAAGGATGAGTGCAAGTTGGGAGTAGTCTTGAGAAAAGCAGCCAGAAGGGAGATTGTTTTTAAGCAGCAAAACTGAGATTCCTGGACAATAGTGCAAAAAGTCATCTTCGAATCACGGTTGTGGAAACCTTATCTGCTCATTCACACCTCCTTCCTACCCCCCACCCCCCCCT
>NW_017307650.1:213789-217151 GCF_000935625.1 Nanorana parkeri
CCTTGCACAGTCAGCCTTGCAAGCCTTCAAGAAGACAGCAAGGAGACCTTGGAGTTCTACAAAGAACTTTTTTTTTTTTTTTCCTTGAGCAGCTCTCAAGCCTTTGTGAAGCTCAAAAAATGACTTCCAAGGAAGAAGCTAAAGCATCTTCTGCGGAGGAGAGAAGGAGAAACGCTTTGGACCACTTGCCACCTCCTGCAAACTCTAACAAGCCCTTGACTCCTTTCAGTATTGAGGACATCCTGAACAAGCCCTCAGTGAGAAGAAGTTACACCATCTGTGGGACAGCTCACCTACTGTCTTCTTCTGAAAAGCCCCCTCCAACGGGACTACCCTTGTCCAGCAGAGCTCTCCTGTCCCAGACTTCACCTCTATGTGCCCTGGAGGAGCTGGCCAGCAAAACCTTCAAAGGTCTGGAAGTTAGCGTCCTACAAGCTGCGGAAGGTAACACTCAACTCTTTCTCTAGTTTATAATCCCCAAATCGCATCTGGAATATTGTTCTTTATTTATTTCAGTGACTTATGTTTGTTTATTATTTTTTTTAGATAAATATAACACAATTGTAACCCTATTTATAGACAAAACTGTGCTAGGAAAAAAATTGTTCTGCAATTTTTAAACAAAATTTTTAGAATAATTAAAAAAAAAAGAATTTGTCTAATTAAAAAAAATATATTATATAAAAAAAATAACGAAAAATACTTTTCCTTTCAGGACGAGATGGGATGACCATTTTTGGCCAGAGACAGACCCCCAAAAAAAGGAGGAAGTCCAGAACAGCGTTCACAAACCACCAGATTTATGAGCTGGAAAAAAGGTTTTTATACCAAAAGTACCTGTCCCCGGCGGATAGAGACCAAATAGCACAGCAGCTGGGACTGACCAATGCTCAAGTCATCACCTGGTTTCAGAATCGCAGAGCCAAGCTCAAAAGAGATTTAGAGGAAATGAAAGCAGATGTGGTGGCCACCAAAAAAATCAGCCCGACCTCAGTAGAAGCGGTGCTCACTATTTCAGAACTGGACGATACAGAGTCTATGAGCCCGAGCAGTTCCAATACCAGGACCAGGTCACCCCATGGACTGCCCAGTCACCTCCAAATGTCACCCTCTTCCCCCCTTACAGATCAGCACACGAGCAAAGAGTGCTCAGAAGACGAAGAGGATGTGGAAATTGACGTCGACGACTGACTCTTTTTTATTCTAAAAAAAAGAAAAAAAGACTAAAATGAAAACAAGAATGGACGGTATTTTTTATGCTGCACTTGTTCCTAAACCAGATTTCAAAAATCATACCTTTCACCCAAGGCAGTTTCTTTTTCAATTAAAGCAATAAGTAATATAAGAAAGACTTAAATTACAACGGCTGCCCAATCAGGTAGTTTTCGTGTTTTTTTTATTATTATAATTATTATTATTATAATTATTGTTATGATTTTTTTTTTAATGGTGCAATTGTGGATGGCTTCTGTAAAAACAAAACAAAAAAATATTTAAACATATTTTTTTAAACTCCTTTTAATCTCTATAGATAATTTACTCATCACACGTTTCGATAAATCCTATTTTAAGACACTTTTATTTAACAATTTGAATGTATCTGCTAAAACTTGCCATAATTCTCTTGCATGTACAATTATACAGGATTATTTTTCCTTCTATATTACGTTTCCTTTTTTTTTTTTTTTACTTTGTACTTAACATGTATGCCAATTTACCTAATTTTCTAATGTCAAATACATTTTTCTTTAAACGCAATTTCTATCTCGTTATACCATTTAGAATATATATATTTTCTTGTCTGCTACAATATGCTTTTTTTAAAACAATCCTGCCTTTCATAATATGAATACAAAGGAGGTGGAAACATAATTATTTTTACTTGTTTTTAGAATTTTGCATGACACGATGAAATACAATAAATACGAAAAAAAAAGTTCTATAAATCATAAATGTACAGAGAAAAATGTTTGTTAGAAATGTAAAGACAAAATGAAAGTTGTAAAGGCCCATTATTTAAGTTATAGCAAAGATAGATATATATGTATATAGCATTATATTACATAACTTTTTTTATAAAACAAACTAAAATTCCTGTAAATAGTGTTAAAGTAGACATGTTTCGAAAAATCCATTTTATTTGTATGTGTTCATTTTTTATTTGTGTTTTGGTAAGTACAGTCTCTATTTTATTTCCAAAGTGTGCCTTGCCTTTTTGACCCAGTAAGGATGGGGCTATAATTTTAGCGTAAAGCATGGAAACTGGGGACAAATGAGACCCCTTCCCTGATGTGACAAGTGACAATGGCCCGTGTACAGCCTCCTGCAGCTCTCAATGCTGAGACAAGCGTGGCCCTTCAGAGGAAAAGAGAAGAGCGTTTGGAGGCCATATGGTTTGTGAATTTTCTTCACAATTTTTAGACAATTTGATGGATTGAGTTAACCCTCCTCGAGACTGTTTAACTCCACTTTACAAAGGCAGTAATGAATACATGGCTCTCTTCAGAGGGGGCATCTGTGCTGCTCCTTGTGTTCACTAGCATTTTCAGCAAGTTAAATTTCCCCTTACACAGCCCTATATCTCCCAACATGCTTTATGCTAAGTAGGCATATCGTAAAAGTGAGCTGCTTTGACATTTATGCCAAGATCTAGTTAAAGGCTTTTTATTTGTTTTCTTTTTCTTTTATTTTCTCCCCCTCTTTGGCTTTTATCCCTTTGTTTTAGAGGGGTTTAATGAGGCTGAAAACACTCGGATTCAATGGAGTCAAAGAGGAGAAAAGAGAGAAAGGAGTCGAGTTAATTTGGGTTAGTGCTTTTGTCTAAGAGGTGCGGGGAAGGAGATGGATGGACTAGAGATACAATAAGGACACTCAAGTTTACCACACGTGGCAAAGCCTGGGCTAATGTAACCATTCAGCACAAAATACTACTGTGCCCTGGCTGGTAACTAGCTTCCAGGGACTCTGCGAATGAAAGGCAGCATGAAAGCCAGGAGGATGTGCAGAGATGGTGCACCTTAGCCTCCTGGCACATAGTATGAGGGGTGAATTATCCTACAGCTACTGTATGGCAAATATATAATCATTGTGGCCTTTTGGTGTGTGTGTGTGCTGAAAGTGGGCTCTTCAGGTCAGATACAATGAAGTTACAATAGTACACACCATAATATTGCACCGACTGTCCCATAGGCGTGTGATGTATATGGCCTTTGATGGGAACTTTTCAGGAGAAATTAATTCTTCACTTCAGGATGTGTATGAGTTTGTGAATATTGTATGTATGTGTTTATACTATATGTGTGTGTCAAAAAATATATATAATAAACACACACGTACAGTATTTGTAAATATATATATATATA
>NW_017307650.1:218048-219173 GCF_000935625.1 Nanorana parkeri
ACACAAGATCTACACAACTTTCTCTGGAATCACATATTTTTTAAAATGTTATTGAATCAAAAATATATTTATATATTCATATATAATTCGTATATATATATATTTATAGTATCGTTTTGTGCATGTATATAGTGTTTGGATGACTGTATATTTAGAGTTTTAGAGTTTTATAGTTCTGCCCTGTCTCTACAAAGCCAGGCTCTGCACAGGATAATATTTGGACAGCAGCAGTCATAGACAGATGACAGAACAGTCAATACACACGAACGTTCCCAGCGAAAGCCTTCTCACTTGATATACTATCGATTTGCGTGGAATGGAGCAAGATGGAAGCCTGTGTGTACCCAGACTTCGGAAGATTTGCCATTATCGATCCCAGAGGCCAGAGCCATGTCAGAATAAAGCTGGGGAGGCATGGATGGTGGTGGACAAGGGTGTCTAGCCATGTGGATGAGCCCCTCTTGCAGAGACATGTGTGCTGCAGTAGCTGAGGGCTGTGCAGAGTCTAGATGAACGTGCAATGGATGGGACTGGCAGGTGTTCCCGTGTCTAGCTCACTGATGTGCATACATCTCTGCTTCACATCTTAACTCATCCTTGGCGCGTAGCATGTTCAGCATTTGCATTGGGATTTGAGACTCATAAATGTATAAGATTTCCTTTGGCATTAAGGGGATGTCTAGGGAGGCTTGCCAAGTAAACTCTTTGGTGCTGGCAGAAAAGCCCACACATTCATTTGTCTCTGCTTTGTCTGGTTCCCACCCTATAGTCTTCATTACCCCTTCTGTGTCTTCACTACCCCTGGCCTATGTGGAATAAGGAGCAGCAATGTGCAGTAACCCATAGCAACCATCAGAAGCAACTGGTGTCTCTAGTGACACAAATTGACATTTCATTTGTTTCATGACTTATAGCCCATTATTATTTATTACATAAACCTCAGTTGTGTTACTTTGAGGCAGAGATCTGGTTTAGAAGAATCAGCTTCTTGATTTGTGTACTAGTAGATTGGAAGTCAGTATAGAGCAAAGGACACTCTGCACAGCAATAACCAGTAACACCCAATCAGAGATCACCTTTATTTCTTCAGACTACTCTTAAGGAAAGATAGCTTTATTCTGGTTG
>NW_017307650.1:219194-230399 GCF_000935625.1 Nanorana parkeri
TCATAGAACCAATGTAAGTATTCTTATTAGTAATCGATTGCTGAAGGGGTTAAGAGATAGACAAAAAGTTTACTTGAGTTCATTGAAATTTTGTTAGATTGATCTCAGAGATTGCAAGCATGCTAAAATAAAATGTATGTATAAATGTAAAAACTAGGAGAAAAGGTAACAATGACCATTTCTAAATTTGTAGAAAGCATTCTAGGCTCTCACCATGGGTGTCAACATTTCTGATGGCATTATAACAATTGCTTGTTTTTGTTACCTGATCACATTACCTTCTTATGTTGGCCATAGATGTTATGAAATGGGTGGAAATGAATTCGATTGATGTGGGTCAGAATGGAAAGTAATTTTTGTATGATGCGTCTGTATGTGTATTCAGTGCTTGTGCAATCAAGTCCAATACTTCTGCAGAGCAGTTCCACTGTCCAAGAAGCTTGGGGCGGGTCTGAAATTTTTGTATCTGAAAAAAACCTGTTTATATGGTCAGATCTTATGAACGTCAAGCCATCAAGTACCAAGAACAAGCCTCCTCGGGTAGCTAAAGTGATATATCTTCAAGATGTCAATACACCACCCGATTTACAGCAATTGTATTCACTTAATTTGAAATGTGCACATGTGTAGACTGCTGTTGATATTTTTTTTACCCAATGATTATGCACTTTGATATTGTTCAGGATGGAAAATAGGGTTCTAGGGTGACAATGCTCACTCAGTGTACTGTATCCATGGAGTGTTGTCACCCTGGGACAGAAACTGGGTTAGCAATAGAGAATACTTCCACCGCTCTCAGTCTCCACACCATAGAATTGAGGTGTTATGTAGGAAATAGGAAGAGTGGAATGCTGGCCTGATCAGCAGGTATTTTTGCATTTATGGAACAGATATAACAAAACACTTTCAATGGTATACTTAACCAAAACAAAAGTTTAAGACTATGGTTTACATACACTTTAACAATCTAGAGCTATGACATGTGTGCTGACGATTGTTCGATATGAGTTAAAAGATATATCACCGCAGACTGGTTATAAGGCTTTATTCATACAATGTGCGATTAGATGCTTATATATATACATTTGAAAAGCTCTTGTAAATGCATTCATCTATATGAATCTAATGACTTGTGATAGGTATATTTACACCTCGCGTCTAGATGTTTTTATCTGCACTCAGTTGATCTGCGTTTTCAAAAAATATAAGTCAGGTGCATCTAGAAACTGATTTGAACTTCTAAGTGCACAAAAAGGCATGTAAACACACAACATTTAAAGCATATAGAAACATAAACACAGCATCTAGCCTGACAGATTTTTCTCTGCATGCAGAGGACAAAAAAGCAAGTGGCAAGTGTGAATAAAGCCTGAGACAGGTTAAGTGTATGTGGCCAGTGTAGAACTGCCCATAGACATGAGGTGACAGTCGCCCATTCTGGTTCTCTTCAACTGCTTTTGGTGGGACCATTTAGTGGGCAGATAAGAAAACATGAAGTGCTATTGTTACACCACAAGCCAAGCAGCACCAGCAATTTCCGCCGTCACTAAACCCCTATAATCGTTCCATCCCCCTATAAATATGAACGTTCGGCTGAGCTTGAATGTTAACATTTATGGACTCGCTGACGGGTTGGAACGCCTGAGAGCGGTTGGATTTTGCCTCTTATTGCTCTTCTATACTTTGAAGTTGATCTGAAAGCCGTGTTTTATCTTGTTTTCTTCTCAAAAAGCTCCCAGAAGTCATCTTACCCTCTTGGAACAAACCAATATGGCTGCTGCAGGTTGACTCAGTGGGTTTCAGTCCCTTATTTTATGAGGTGTCAGGGAGGATGTCAAACGTAGCAACGATAACTAATACTACAGTCTGAGGGACCAGAACGTAGTAATTAATCCCAAAGACTTA
The DNA here is from genome assembly GCF_000935625.1 of Nanorana parkeri. Lineage (NCBI taxonomy): Eukaryota > Metazoa > Chordata > Amphibia > Anura > Dicroglossidae > Nanorana > Nanorana parkeri. The sequence goes on from NW_017307650.1 coordinate 221,100, forward strand.
AGTGTATTTTAGTTCAGGAGAAAAAAAAATCACTAATTCAATCGTCCGGAAAATTGAAGTTTGATGCATGAGTCCCTGCTGGAAGGGGAGTTCTCTTCTTCTCTTCTGAATCCTGGATGGGGCTGCAAATGATCACATTACATCTCTCTATCCCTTCCCTCCACATGCAATCAGTCAGCCACACTGCATATTGATGCCCCCCTCCCTCCTCTTACCACTCTCCGAAAGGTGACATCATGAAACGATATGGTTGGTGTATTAAACCAGATGTTGGGGTTACATGATGTCACTTTTGCATCTGCTGGTATATATCAAAAGGGATCCTTTTATATGTAAATATTTAAAATGTGTTGGGCTACTATCTGTATTGCATAACAAGGCACGAGTGGGGACTAATTGCTTAAAAATATGTCTCCCCCCAGACGTGGCGCAGTTGCTGATTCATCGAAAATGGGATGGGTTTGTCACAGCAGGATTAGCCATCTGATTATCATTACAAACGCCATTTCCATACAAATAACAAAACAAAGCACCTGACATACGTTAGTGGCACATTTATATTAGGAATTTTATACAAGCTACATTATAAGTGATTGATGATACATTATTATCGTGTGTGTGTGTGTGTATAAAATACCGGTATATATTTAGGCAAGCACGCATAGTTGCACACTCCCAAATTGTGCAATGTAAACATTTCAGAATATATATATGTATATTCATAAAAATGATATATATATATATATATATATATATATACACACACTTTTTTCCTTAGTTCATTCATCTCTCAAGCATGACTATTGGTCATATTGCATAAAAACACTGATACATATATATTAACCCTACTGGCTCAATGCAGAAAGCTAAAGCACTGGTAAAAGGATCCATATTTTCTTAAAAATGAGGTTTGCCCTTTGTCAAGTCCAATGAGATGACAAAATGACAGTCACATGGCTCAAGACTAAAGATCTTTATGTCTAAATCTTTGAAAGCTAAGCATTATTCATATTACTTTTTGAAGAAAAGATCTCTATATAGACAAGAAATAAATTACTAAACGAGTAGTTTTTACTCTCAAAAGAGACACTCTGTTTCTTTCCAACACAAACATATTGAGAGATATAAAAAAAATCCTCTGCCACCACTCACCTCCACCTTCACCACCCAATCACCACCACACCACCAGCACCCAACCAACACCACCACCCCACCACCCCACCGCTACATTCTCAACTGCCTGAGTTGATGCTTGGGCAAGGACCAAGCCCATTGAGGGGTGCACCTAAGATTCATAACAAGAGTTTTTAATGCTGGAAGTGTCCCTTCTGCCTACCAAGGTTCTGCAACATATTCTAAAGGGTCTAATCACTAAGCTGCCGTAGGCAGCCGAGTGACTAACCGACCCAAAGCGAAGTGAGCCGAACGCTGTTCAGCTATTCACTTCAGGCTGGTACGGGTGGTAACCAGGGACGCGGATCTCTCTCAAAGTGGCCGGAGCCAGCCATGAGATGACGGCTGGCTCCGCCCAGCTGTAAGAAGCAGGCTGTTGGCCGGCCAATGGCTGGCCATTTGGCCAGCTTCGGCTTTCACCACGGCACTGTCGAGCCGAGGCATTTGCCCTCGGCTAGACTGAGCCGCTCGGCCAACTTCGGGAGCTATACGGGCTATAGTGAATAGCCTGTACAGCAGCCCTTCGGTTCTACTGAACCGAAGGGGTCCTGGGGCCGAAGCTAGCAGAAAGATCACCCGAAGCTACGGCTAGATCCTTCAGCAGCTTAGTGAATAGACCCCTACATTTCTGAGAGGCTTTGTCAATCTTTCTTTGGACCTGTTCCATGATAATCAACAGTGTGTCCAAGGGCAATTGTGCCATCTACCCATCTATGGCCATTCGCGGAGGAAGTAAAGTGACCCAGGATCAGCTAAATTGTGTTATTTTATTCCATGCATTGCTTCATGTCCATATGTTATTTCCTTAGTGACAAATTCCATTTAGATATAGCTTCTACATTCATAAATATTTTTACTCAAAATACATTTAGCATTAAATAGCTCACAGTCATAATACAATACTGATATCTACACATGATCTTACTGGCAGAAAAAAACGCTGATAACGTTTAGTAAATTGCTTCCGTTTACATGTGTTTAGACTTGTAAATATCCGTAAAACATTCACATCCATAAGATTTTCCTTCCATCCCTCTAGCTCACATCTCAATTCACGCATGTACACATGTATGTGCGTTTACCTGCACACACGCATAAATTGCTGACCGCGAATGTAGAATTTTCTACCTGATCATACGCAGCTGAATGAAGCATAAGATCACTCAGCCCAACACAACTGTGTTCCTCGGCCCAAGGTATATAATTTACAGTGGCAGAGATGGTGGCGGGGAACAGAGCTGGGGACCGAAGATCAATCCAACACTGCTGGAGAAGGGCACACTTATAAGGTAAGGTGTGCCCTAATGCGCAATTATGCTGTGTATACTGGACATTAGGGCAAAATACGAATATTTAACTCGTGCGATTTTTATCAAATTACAAAGTAATAAACTAAACATGAGATTGTAGTCCATCATGGGTGTGAACTTGGAGCGGTGACTACTTTACAACACACACAGGGACCACGGGGAACAAAAGTAGCCACCCTCCAGAAGGAAGGACAGTGTCCACCAATTCAGAGATGATTGGATCTACAACTGAGTAAAGCTAGGTTCAGATATTGGCAACTCTAGGACGTGCGTCCTGGGACACACAGCAATTGCCACGCGGCCCAATTGATTTCAATGGGGTTACATCTGCGTGCCAACCGCTGAAAAAAGGTACATGTACCTCTCTTTGCAATACGCACCACACAGTTTTTTGAACTGCGATCGTGCACGATTTCAAGGCCAGTATCGCGGCGGGAAAATGCACACCGCCAGCGTGATCTGCGGTGGTGTGCGATTCCGTGACCAAGCGGCCATCCGCGCAGTTTCGTGCATGATTGCCACGCGGTCACGGATTGCCATAGTGTAAACCTAGCCTTATACACAAATAAGATTTCACCCCTGAGTTTAGTGTCCCTTTAGAATTGCAGCTCTGTATTTAATAATACATGCAAGCAGTTTAAGTACCTCAGTTTGACTTAGCATTAGCAGGGCTTTGGCTGGGAGAGAGGGAAACAGCAAAAGAAGTCAGTCAGCTGTGTTGCAGTTCTCATGTGCTAACAAGGAGCATGGGGATAGAAGAAGAGAGCAGAGTGACAGAGAAATGAGCTTATCATTCTGCTGCTTCTCTCTTCACTGTTCAGTTGCAGGCTGGGATCAGGCCAATACCTGTAACTGCTACTTATCTGTAACAGATAAAAAGCATCTCCTCCACCCTGCTAAACAGGGCTGTGCTGTGTGGCACACTGTGTAAATCTCACAACTGGATGGACAGAAATACAAATCCTTTGGCGGGTAAAACACCCGCCATATATGAATCTCATTTTCATATTTAGCTGCCTGAAGTTCAGCTTTAACATTAGTATGACTGAAAAGAAAAGAACAAATTGATAGCGTTTCCGACTCAAAGTCTCCTAGCAAATTATCTTGTAAACACAGTTTAAAAACCTGTATTTTGTGCTTAAATGATAGCCATCAGCCATTCTGATCATACGAGTTTCTTAAGACACCCGGTACTAGGAATGTTTATGAGTTCATTTGTGTGGAAGGAGCTCAGCCAGTTTATAAAATGTTTGGTGTAGATTACTCCAGAGAGTGGATGAATATGTTCTCTGATCTACTCACAGCTAAGTTTCTGCACTAAACACTCACTGCTCTGTAAGCCGTACGATACAGTCACCAGGGCACCAGTATGCCATAACTATATATTACACACTGGTGTGTCTTGTTTGGTTAAATAGATCTGGGTACATTCATTCATGAGCTTTGTTGTACCGTGTCCAGGTTATGTCCATGTCCATCGGTTATGCTGGCCACAAACAGTTTGTGTTTTAAAATCGAACTGTCAGATCAACAACATTTATCAACAGGGTGAGCTTGTACCCTTTGCTTGGGAATAGGTATGAGCCCAGGTTAGGACTGAACTTGATCTGGACTTGAGCTCCTCTGAACATGAGAGTGCCATGAGCCACCCACCCAATAAGCTGCAGGAGGGGCATTCCTCACCCCAGAGATAAACATAAACAAAGGGGTGGGATGCTTGTGCTGATGTCATTGACCTTATATAGCCATATAAGGTCAATGTCATTGATCAAATATAGCCATGTGATTATATAAGGCCAAAGATGTCACTGCATCCTGCCCTTTGCTTAAAGTGACACTAAACCCAGGAGTTAAATCCTCTAAATACATTCAAGTACCTTAGCTATTAATAAAAAGGTATCTTATTTGTGTATCACTCGGCTGTAGATCCTCAAATCATCTCAGAATTGGTGCTGACACGGTCCTTCCTTCTGGAGGGTGGCTACTTCTGTTCTCCATGGTCCCTGTATGTGTTTTAAAGTGGCCACCGCTCCAAGCTCGGTTCTGTGATGGACTACAATCTCAAGTTTAGTTAGCTAATTTATATTAAAGGTATAGTCCATCACGGGATTGAACTTGGAACTTTTAACCACCCTTCATGGTTAAAGTGTATGTAAAGGCAAATCTTTATCTTATTTTTCGGTAGAGTGGTGAGAGGTTAGAACCTTGGTCAGGTTTTTATAGCCGACTGTGTCCCTGCTAGGTAGATTCACCTTCTTTATTTTTCCTGGTGACCATTGTCGTCAGACTGATAGTCATGGAAAAATCCATAATTTTGAGTTGTCAACAGAAATGTATTAATGGGGACATATGTTCCATTGACAACTGCATAAGAGGGGGTTTACCTTACTTTCCATAGTTCTTCTCTTGCTTCCCGTTGTGTCTAAAGGACGGGAAGTAAAAGGAAATCTCTCAAATGGGACCCAGATGATGAAGAAATCTGACGGCCTGTAACCATTCCCTTCTCTATCAAATGTAGCTATACTTCAACGCACCTGATTTCTGCCTAGTAGTGGAGGACAGCATGTACTGTAAAGCTGACCACACCCTTTATAATCTGATTGTACAATCGTCATTAGGTTTATTGACAACCAGATAGTTAGAAAGGCCACCTTGCTTGCATCGTTTGGTGTCAGCTTTACGCTGGCTACGTACAGTAAACTTCAATTATGCTTTCATCTTTTCAATCATATTTGGGAATTGTTTGGCAAGGTAAATATGAAGAAGTCACTCGCACTCCAGCTCAAGTTCAGTCAACATTTTATTGACCTCTGTGGTGTCACAACATGGCGACGTTTGCGAACCCGTTTGGTCCCTTCATCAGGCAAACCCGTTTGGTCCCTTCATCAGGCAAACAACTCTTTGTTTGCCTGATGAAGGGACCAAACGGGTTTCCGAAACGTCGCCATGTTGTGACACCACAGAGGTCAATAAAATATTGACTGAACTTGAGCTGCAGTGCAAGTGACTTCATATTTATACTGATTTGTGGAGGCATCCGTGGTCGCTTGGCACCCACCCGGTACTTGAGGGTATTATCTGGTCAGGTGTGTGATGAGTTTCTTTTGATTATTGTTTGGCAAGGTGTCACTTGTGTTTTGCTGTTTTTGTGAATGAGATGGAAATTACAATTGTTTTTTAGGAAGTTTCTTTTGATCAACTAGCTTTGCATTGCTTTTGATCAGGTCAGGAAAAAGTAGCTTGATTACACCACATGCAACAATTAAAAAGAGTCTAAAAATTACCAGTTTTTCTTTACTGCTTCTTTTTCTAGTCAAACAATCAGTTTATAGATCAGATTAAAAAGTGTGTGGGCACCATGAATGGACCTTGATGGCCAGAGTTGACCACCATCACACTGAGCCACCTAGCAATCCACATAACTGTTATGAAAGAATTTTATTCACATCCCATCAAATTCAAGTAGCACATTGTTCATCTTTAATACCAAATATGATGATGATTATCTGGCAAAAGTTGTAACTCGAAATGGTTGATGTACAGTATGAGGCACTCAAGTGTTCCTGGGTTTCTATCAATCCAATCATACACTGATGTATGCAGCTACAACAATAACATAGTCATGTGACTGCTGTTGGGTTCAACAACATAAAAAGCCAGCAGGATGTGGCTGCCATGATATTTACCAATAACTGCTACTGGTACTTAGATACCAATCAAGCACTGATCACCGACTGCTGGGGAAATAAATACACAGTATATACCAGCATATTATAAATTGACAGATAAATGAGAATGTCATAAAGAAGGAGAACCACGGGGGTCTTCTAATAACTGTGCTATGGAGCTCCACCACATAATTGCATTGCTACATACTGTGGTTGATTTACTAAAACAGCAGAGAAGGTCCATGTAGCTAAGTGAATAAGCTGAAATTGTGATCACATCAAACACCACGTTATGCACAATTTATATTAAAAAAAGTAACAGGATTCTTTCTTCCATATGACTGGTTGATTGAAGTGAACGCAACTTCACCCTATTTATTAGGTGTTTTTGCTAAGCGAAGAGTCTCTTCCCCTTTAGTAAATCAAGCTCTAGCACATTTAGCTCATTTAGGACAACAGTGTTAGGAGCAAAGTCCTAAGTATCCACTACAACCATTAAGAGTCCATCCACTGTTTAAAGTCTAGTCGAGTCAATTGTAATTGGTGGATGGGTTCTGTACTTGGCTGCCAACTCTTTGAACTTACAGTTCTTGACTGGTTACAAACAGAGATGCAATGATTTTTTTTGACTCATATTATTGTGTCTCTAAAAAAACAAACCACATAGCTAGACAATGAGCTTTCCAATAATGGATTACAGCGAAATGTTGCAAAATTGGTACTTTGTCTGATTTAATGAACTTGTGATATTAATCTTGCAATATCTGTCCACTGGTCATCCATAGTAACACAAATTACTGACTACATCATACTGTGCTCTTCAATTCAGTATGTCAATTATAAATCTTCATGTAAACACCAATGAATAGAGAGCAGTAGGGGGCACCTGTGCACACTGCATCACAGACCCTCTAAAAATGCTGAATCTGAGGTCAAGTAGTAGTATTTCTTCTCACTAATGTGGTTTGATTTAAATACTAACTCCAGGCCCAATGAACTTACTAGTGTTAAAGTGACACTAAACTCAGGAGTTACAACTTAAAGTGACATTAAACCCTCAGATTTGTTTAGCATAAAACAATACTGTAATGTGTGCCTAACTGTAATCCATGGTTGTTTCCCTTCTCTTTGCTGCTCTTCCTTTTAAATCCTCATGTCTTCTCATGCTTGGGGAGAACTTCCCTTTGCAGCTGACTGCCTCTTCCTGTAGTGCTGGCTCAGGTTGCAAACCTATACACAGACACCATGTAGCCATTTCAGAGACAAGGCAGTCTGCTGCAAAACAGAAGTTCTGCCCAGCATGAGAACAGATACAGATTTAAAAGGAAGAGCAGCAAAGAGAAGGGAAACAACCATGGATTACAGTAAGGCGCACATTACAGTATTGTTTTATGCTAAAAAATCTGAGGGTTTAATGTCACTTTAAAAAATGCATTCCAGTACCCAACTATTAACAAAAATGTATCTTATTTGTGTATCACTCGGCTGTAGAGCCTCAAATCATCTCTGAATTGGTGGACACTGTCCTTCCTTCTGGAGGGTGGCTACTTTTGTTCCCTGTGGTCCCTGTGTATGTTGTAAAGTAGCCACTGCTCCAAGCTGCGCCTGTGATGGACTACAAACTTGATACAAACTATCAAACTAAATGTGAGATTGTAGTCCATCACAGAAGGGAGCTTGGAGCGGGGACTACTTTACAACACACACAGTGACCATGGGGAACAAAAGTAGCCCCCCTCCAGAAGGAAGGACAGTGTCAGCACCAATTCAGAGATGATTTGAGGATCTACAGAGCGATACATTTCACAGTTATGTCAATAGTTAAGATACTTTTACTTTTATTTAGGCTACAATTTTAAGGTTTAACTCCTGACACTTTAAAACAGTCAATGGCTCTGATTACTAAAAAAAATTATTTGCCGTTATCAAAACACCACACGAGGGGATCAAAGTTAGGCAGCTACAGTCATGTCATGAGAAATATATGGGGGCTGGCATTGCTGACATTTCTCTGAAAATTACTATTGCCTGGCTGTTCTCCTAATCCTCTGGCTTTATAACATTGTATTATTGACTCTCTGGCTAGCAAAGACAATTGTAGTCATTGGCTTCCAATTTAGTGCTGTAGTCAGGCTCCCCTTAGTGGATTTTCCATTCATTGCAATGGAGAGGGTGAAGCTTGGCTACAGCTTTTAGTCTACACAATAATGGTATTAGAAGAGTCACAGCTTAGAACAATATTGTTGGTCCAGGTGGCAAATCCCACTCCATTGGAACATATAAGCAGCTGGCAAATTCTGTAATTGCATAGGGGTCCACCTATACTTGTTTTCCCCTGTTGTGGGTGGATGTGTTCTTGTCTGAACAGCACAGTTTTGAATATTCATTTGTGTGACAGCTCAGTCACTGAGGTATACAATGCATCATGATACAGCAGAACTCTAATTACACTGGTGGAGATAGCAACCTTGCTTGTCACACATCATTAGAAACACTTGGGAAATCTTCCACTCAGTACTACATAAGGAGCAAGGCAGACCTGTGGTGGAAAGACCCGTTTATTAGACTGAAGTAAATGTGGTAATATGTACACTAAACAACATTTACACAACATTCTCAGTAATTGTGAGAAAATTGTGGTTTTGTAAAATGCTGCAAGAATGGCTCCTAAATCCTCATCTTTAGGCATCTAAGGGGTCTATTCACTAAGCTGCCGTAGGCAGCTGAGCGAAAGACCGACCTGAAGTGAGCAGAACGCTGTTCGGCTATTCACTTCAGGCTGGTATATCAGCTGAAATCAGCCGTACATCGGGTGGCTTCGCGTGGCTTCGGGTCGGCCGAACATGCTAGGCATGTTCGGCGACCCAAAGTGCAGGAGGAGTTCGACTCAGCCGATCCAACATGTGGATCGGCTAAGCCGAACCTCCAGCAGGCTACTCGCTGCTGTTCGGTCTATTCTTATAGATGCCGATGCTTATAGAGTGGCGTTCTGCTCAGCTGTTCTGCTCAGTCCCTCAGAGGGACTGAGCAGAACAGAAAAATAGTTTAAAAAGTAAAAAAAAAAAATAGAAAACGATTGTGCGGAGCTTGCAATGATGACAGCTAGCTTCGCCCAATAGTTTTCTATTGTCCGGCGGTTCTTCTGCCGT
>NW_017307650.1:231411-235443 GCF_000935625.1 Nanorana parkeri
GGAGCTGTACGGGCTATTGTGAATAGCCCGTACAGCAGCCCTTCGGTTCTACTGAACCGAAGGGGTCCTGGGGCCGAAGCTAGCCAAAGGATCGGCCGAAGCTATGGCTAGATCCTTCGGCTGCTTCGTGAATAGACCCCTAAGTCATAATAATAAAGACAGTGTTATTTAACTAATAGCACACAGAATTTTACATGTATGTGCCACATCACGTATTTACTAACCCTTACTGGATGACATTTGTTTGCCAAAGCTCTGTATATCAAACAACTGCCATGTTTTATTTCTTCCTTTTTCGCATCTCAGTGCTGCTGAACTTCTATAGCCTTTTTCAGTCATTTTCTGTCTACATGCACTCACTTCAGCGTTGGCTGCACAACATTGCTGTGGACTGGTGTCTATCAAAATGGCCAACTGTGTGAATTCTCCCATTACATCACTTCCGGTGACTGGAGATAGCATTAGTGCATGTGCGTGCACCCTTTCTGCAGAACACAAAATTTAGAGGAGCTCTGCACAGCCGTGGTGCACATGCGTGCATAGCATTTGCACAATACTCACCAAGTTCTCCAACAGCTGTCAGTGCGCATGCGCACACAATATCCCAGCTATCAGAAGACTTGTCGTTTGCCAACTGAATGCGCAACCTTTAAGGGTACATGTCACACATATACACATTGCGCATGCCAACTGACTGGTGTTGGAGAACTTAACAAGTATTGTGAAAATGCTACAGCTGTACAGAGCTCCTCCAGTCTTTCTGTTCTGCCGTTTTGAAATCTCCTGCTGGCAAGTCACCGGAAGTAACATAATTGGAGACTTCAACGAGTTGGCCATTTCGATAGAACACCGACTTCCTAGTAGTAAAAAGGTAGACCATGCCTGTGCAATGTGTATTGGTACTTCCACTTGTCTCCACCTGGAGCGTATGTGATGGAATGACAATGCAGGAGCACAAATGAGAAATAGCTGTCACCCCTTAGCAGGACGTGTCTGAACAAAGACCTTCATGGCAGGATTAACGGCGATCATTTTTAATTAAAGTTGCAGATTATAAAAGACTGAAAAAAGCTTTTAGGAATACATTAGCATGTTGAAGCGTAATTATATCATTTTTTTAGACTAAAAACAAATTTTCCTAGAAGGTCCTCTCCCAAGAACCAGAACATTGGAGTTGGTTTACCAAAGGAGCAGAGTATGTTCACTTTGCAAAGTGAGAAACACAGTAGAGCCTTCTTGAAGTTGAACTCCACGAAATCTACAGAACTCTCCTTGCAGTGGCGCTGCCCCCGCACTGCAAGGTTTAAATGCTTAGGTCTAGGGTACCCGAAAAAATTACTTTGACTTACCTGATCCCTGCTCCCACAAGGCAACAAGACTGGAACCCACAGCATGTTCTCCCCTACGCTCTGGTGGTCAGAGACCTGCTGGCGTCATCATGTATAATGCAGGGCTATACATGATAAAGTCTACGGACAGTCCACAAGCTGGAGTAGGGGAGATGAGGAGAACATAGAATGGCAGTGGGAGTGGGGATCAGGCAAGTGAAACAGCTTTTCCTGATAGTCTACACTTAACCTTTGCATTGCGGGGGCAGCTCCATAGCAAGGGAAGTTTTGTGGTTTCTCATGAGATGGCCTTTAAATCAGAGGTTATTTGCAGGTCTCAGTTCGATCACTGATCCAAAATTTGGGTGTTTATTCCTCCTCATCTTAGGATAGCGAGTCATGCAAATCGTTTTCTTACGCCCCTTTGTGGCCAATGGTGCATCCAACTGCACATGGCTTATAGTGCAGATGCACCTAATATGGTACAGCCATTTATTCCAGACTGCATATCATCACCCGTGCAGTCTATGGAAACCATGACTTCTATGGAGTAGGGCTTATGGATCAACATAATGGTACAACAAGAAAGGGTTTGGTAAGGGGAACTGAAAGGATCCAAGAGCCCCCCCACCCCCCCCACACACTTATTGGTGAGAGATACAGAAGAACCTTCTTAAAATAGAAGGTATTTGCAGGTCTCTATCCCATCACAGATCCAAAAAATAAGTGGTTTAGTCCTCATTTCAAGACAGTTGGTGCAACCACACTGCAAAGTAACTATTCACTTAGCTTAAGTGAGTGCTGTGACAGCTGGCTGTCTTAGAGCTTTGGGTGAGTATATGTTTGTTATTTTAGCACCTAGAAACAAACGAGCATTTAACCCTTGCAGTGTGGGGGTAGCCCCACTGCAAGGGTTAATAAAAACATTCCTGGAGTTCTTCTTTAAAGTCAACACAGCTTAATCTCCTTTACTAAGCTAAGTGAATTATTACATTGCAAAGTGAAAATTTACTTCGTAAACTTTGTAACATAAACATGCTCGTCTCCTTTAATAGTTCAACCCTAGAATATCAGCTTATTTTTTCCATATTTAGCAATGTTATTAAATGCTCATTAATACTTACTGGCTTGTAATTAAGGAATACTTGCCCTTTAAGTAGTACCATCTACTATTCATTCATGCATTACAAATATGACCAAAATCAGACAACAATTATAAGCCTTGTTTTAATGGAGCGTAAGCCTTCAAATGTCTGTTTGTATTGCTGGTATAGAATAGAAAATGCTTACATTGCTATAGTATTATGTTAACACAATGTACAGATTTGTACATTAATTAAATTAACATACTTAGCGCTAATTATGAAAAAAATTACACATAATTCGGTTTTAATTATAAAATTATCAAGAACATAAGCTATAAAGCAATGTGTCAACAGTATTTCCTGCATGTCATATTAAAATGTGTCAAGGCTTCCTCAATTTCCTTATATATCATAATACGTTTATGTATATGCAATGCAGTCTTTTATATTAATCTTTATGTCCCAAAGGTGTTTTCCCAATTAGGGTGGACAGCGTTAGGGTTTAGTCAACATCTCTTCAGGAGATCACTCCATCCCATCTGGACTTTTGATAGACCGATCTTAGTTATATGGCTCCTCTTATAACATAGAGAGTGAATTGTCACAAATCATTTGCTCTCTCATGGATTTCTTAAAGGTAAATGTATGGGGAAACACAGCAAAAATTTCAAACCAGACCTGCACAGCCATGCTGGGGGTGTGGAGGTGTCCTTGGTGGGCCTTTAAAGCACTCTGGGACTGTATGCTTGTCAAGGTTCTGACACCTGTTCTTGATAACTTTGTTCATGCCCTTAATAACTTTGTATTTAAACTTAACTACATGTAGTCTTACCATCATTCATGCTAACTATGTTACCTAAAGCATTATTGGTAGAGTTCTTTCTTATTTAGAGACAGTGGTGGCTTCTGCATCCACCACAGTTAACAGTGACTGGTTAACTATTGCTAGAGCCAGTTTTTCCATTGGGTTTATCACATCTACTCCAGAAGACAAAAAATGGTTTTGGTCTTAATTATGAGGCTTGAACCTGTGCATCTGGTGCACATCCATAATGAACCTGGTAATTTGCCTAATATGAGCAAAGTAAAAGTTCACTATCATTTGGCTCTTAGCCGGCCCATCTAATGGTGCGTTAAGGGCTTCTTCACATCATGTATGCTGAGCTGTATTTTCACACACCACAGGGCTAAACAGGGTGCATAGAAAACAATTGTTTTTTATTTGCTCTGTTCACACCATCCATTTATGGTGCTGTACAGAAAAATGCAACTCAATGGACAAGGTGTGAACAAGCCCAAGTATAATTAGATGGGCTGGTTATGGGCCAGATTACAGTGAACCTTTACTTTGCTCACACTAGGCAAATTACCAGGTTTACTTTAGAGGTATAACCAGTTGCAGACAGTGCTTACCTGCTCTGGGCATCTCTGCTGCCCTAATCTACCATCAGACTGGTCTTAATACCTCAGTACATTTTCACATTATAAACGATAATTAAATATAATTTCTGATCCCTGCATGACAGCACCCAGAGCTAATCAGGCAGTAGCAAAAACAATGGTGGAAGTCACACCACCTCTTTGCAGCATCGTCAAAGCTCGGGGTTGGTGAATCCCTC
>NW_017307650.1:235471-237971 GCF_000935625.1 Nanorana parkeri
CTGCACCTTTTTAAAAGTTCCCAGTATTTATTACATTATTAATGAAATTATTGAAAATGAACTTATATTATTGATGTTAAACACTAGCAAAGTTAACAGAAAATAACCTTTTGACACTAATGAATTATAGCCTTACTTCCAATCCCATGCAATGATTTACCTATATAAAGAGTACTTCCTGTTTACAAGCAGAACCTTGAAAAGATGCATATGGTATCAATTTTTATAGAAAGGCGATGGTCAGTCCCATGTATTTTTTTGTATCTACTGTTTGCCTGTGACAGCTAATTCACACCAGTCTCTATTGGAATTGTATAATATAAAAAAGGCATTTAATGACCTTTGAATTTAAGAGCTACCCTTGCAAGGGCAAAAAATAATTCCATATTGATTGATAGATCGGTCTGTTTATATTCGTTTTCAGGAAAGACACGTCTGTAAAAAGAAAAAAAAAATGTCAGTCAGGAGCTGTTATTGATTTTCTATTGTGATCAACTAAACATTTGCAGAGGTGATAATGTAAACATTAATTAATAGCCTGTCAAAATGAACTGACATTAGACCTCAGTGATGAGGGTTTGCAAAGGGTACTATAGGAAGGCCTTTAAAATGGTCTCATCGAAGAACATATAATTAGTAATTAAAGTATTCCTGTCAACTAGAGCCTTAGAAAGTAGCCATTTTGAGCTGTGTAATCCATATGTATAAGACTGCAGCTTATCAGGTAACTAGGAGGAACAAGCTCACTAATATATGTGGTATTTAAAATGGAATCAATCACCACTACAGTTTAATCATGGTAAATGCTGCATGCAACCCTATTTAAGGAAACTAAATACACCTTGGAATTGAAGTAAAATATAATAGCTGAATGTTTCATTTAAATGTAATTTTAAAGCATATCTAAACCCAAAAGCAAAAATTGTATACATTACGTATTATTAACGCTTAGATATGGTGGCTGCATTGGTTTCCTTCATATTTCCCAACTTTCTGAGATGAAAAAGAGGGACACCATTTACAACATATGTAGACAAAACACAAGCTCTATCACACCCCCAGTTGCGCAGACCATAGACATATAATAAGCAAAACATGACAAATAAACCCGCAAGTGCTTTTTTCACCACCACTTTTGTTTTTTACTGGCTTTTCAAAATGACAAATATGAGGTTGGATGAAAGGTAGGGATGAGCCTGGGTTCAGATAAAACTAAGGCTCATCCAAACCTGAAAGGAAGCTGTCAGTGCCAGCCCAAATAGCTGCCACCAGCCATGCAGCTGCACATAAACAAAGGGGTGGGATGCTGGTGACATCACTGACCTTATATTGCCACATGGCCATATTTGGTCAATGACACTGATCTAATATGGCCATGTGGCTATATAAGGTCAATAACATTACCAGCATCCTGCTCCTTTGTTTTAGTGCAGCTGCAGGGCAGGTCCTGACAGCTTCCTTCTGGATTCAGTTGAGCTCAAGTTCTGTCTGAACCCAAGCTTTTAAATAATATATTTATTTAGACAGGTCAATACATCAGACCAAAAAGAGGGGCAATGGAAGAGGAAAGAGGGATAGAGGGACTGTAGCCAATTGAGGCACAATTACTTCAAATCAAAGACAGTTGGGAGCTATGGTTTCCTTTCAAGACCTTTTCCCTCTATTTTCACCTGGTGATCCTGCCAGTAACACACTTCTTGACCTATGGTGACAACCTTCACCATATACAAGGACTGGTAAGCTATGATGTTACAATTTTGTTCTTGGGTTTAGATATCCTGTAACATTAAAACAAAATATTTATTGTTGAGTTATTTTATATGCATCTCACACAACTTCCTAGACATTTCATGCATTGCAAGCATATTTATTTTTGTATGTGTTAGGCCAAGGTATGACCAAACCATTTTATAGAGTCTCATTCCCATTCAAAACTATATAACAGATGCTCTTTAAACGTTACTTGTTGCTCTACCTTGCTAACCCTGTTTAAAGTACTACAACAATCTTGTTTATATGTATAGTTTGTAACCATAACGGTACATGGGGACTGTCATATTTGCTTACTAAAGACCTATTCTAGCTTTAATAATTTTTTTAAAGGTAACCCAGCAATTATAAAAATAAAAAAGCAGCCATAGCTACTATGCTCACCTCCTCTCTGCCCCTCTCTCTTCTCTGCCCTGCTTCTCTGTAATCTTGTGTCAGTCTTCTTCCAGGGTGTAGTTCCTGTAAATGCAGGGTATCATGGGACCACCTGCTGTGGAGGCTCACCATGACATCCTGCCCATAAAACAGAATGAGTAAAAGAGAACAGTGCTGATGTTATCATATCAGCAATGCTCTCTGCATCATTAGGGACCATCCACCACTGGAGCAGAGGCGAAGAGAAAGTGGACCCTGCATGTCATATGACCTAAACAACTCTAAAATTAATTAAAGTTAAAAAAAGAAAAAAGGGGCATTGAGAAAGGGAAAGAGTGGGCGGGGAGGTGGGGGG
>NW_017307650.1:239852-247302 GCF_000935625.1 Nanorana parkeri
ATATATGTATACAAAGTAGGTATAGAGGCAGTCATGGATCTTTATCAAGATGGACTGAGCACCATCAAAATATTTGCAATAAAATGCTGATGCTTTGACTAATCTCCACTGTAAGACCCATGAGTGTCTCTATATCTACTGCAGAGTTATATGGATATTTTTGTGGATGAGAAACTGTGCATTTACCTTACAAAGAGAGTGCTTTAGCTACCCCTGGGACTATACATACATAGATAGGCGGTATCAGCACTCAATCCAAAAAGTATTGCCTTTGCTTTCCACATGATAGTAATAATGTAACAAAGGTTTGGTAGGTACTCATACGTCTTCCACTGAAGTAGATTTGAAAAAAAGATTATTACCCTGACATTTTGGCCAGTCGCAGCCCATCTCATCTCTTATAAAATGTAGAATTTTGCTGTAATAAACCTTTTCGTACGCATCTACTCCTGTGGAAGACCTCTGAAGGCCTGCAGCATTATGCATGTACCAGATCATGACTACATACAAATATTCAACGCTCGTGGTAGAATTTAGCTGGTGGAAATTGTGGCAAGTATTTCAGTTAATTGGAACATCTAACATCTGCTGTTGATCTCTGAGCCTGTGTATATGTGTGAAATGTGCATGTATTGAAGGAAGAACCTATGGGAGGACACCCTGAGAAGAGCTGTCCAGCAGATGTACATGTTTGGAGTAAAATGTATTTTCCAAAGATAGGACTACATCTAGGGGAGCCTTTCCCAGTCAGAGTAGAACCCCAGGGTACCTTCAGAGATTGCTAGGGGTTCCCTGAGCAGTGTCATGATTAATGTTGAAAATAATTATGTCACAGAGGGATGTTAAATATAATCCTCTTTGGGTGTCAGATATGCCTCATACTTTTTATGAATTCCTAATATATACTGATCGTTTACTATAGATACCATTGGGTTTAGCAGGGGTTCCCTGAGACTTGAAAGTTATTTCAAGGGTTGCTCCGTGGTAATCAAAATTTGATAAACATCGATCCAGGGTATTAAAATACACATAATATGAGGCTTGCAATTATTTTTTGAGCATCTTTGTGACATGGTGTTGCCAGTCTTGTATAGTATACAGCAAAATGATATATTGAGACAGCTAATAGTAGCTAGTTGCGTTCAACTGGACTAATTATACAACCACCTGGATCAACGAGAAGCTTCACAGAAATAAACTGAAGTAAATAATAATAATAAGGAATTTGCATTAGGTATGTAGCTTACATGTGTAATATATTTAATGTCAATCTAACTGCTCATTATGGTAATAGCCATAGTAATAAGGGATTTGGAAAAAATGATATATGTTATCTTGGAATTGTGTTTTTTCTTTAATTGCATGATTATTCATGGAGGTCAGGTGATATTCATATATGTATATTTTCTTTTCGCCCCCCGATTGTAAAAAAAATTAAATAAAAAAATATGTAACATTATCCCATATACATTTATATTTACATAAATAAGACATTGGCAGGCATAGAAAACACTATGAAGAATTGTGCAAGCAAATCAGAACAATCCACCTGTATCAAATAAAACATCTTCAAGGTCAACCTATGGCTTATATTTTTAGTTTTATTGCAGTGATTGGTAAGGTCCAGTTATAATGTGGGATATAATGGGCATTAATTATAGTTTGCCCGTAGAGGGTACCGGGACTGACTTTACACCCACGAAAAAGCAGCGTCTGCAAAGCTTGCAAGGTGCTTATAGACATCCTGAACATCATCATCAACAAGACTGGGTGAGAATTGTCTAATGCCTATCGACCATTTTTTTAATGGTCTTAAAGTTAATACAGTTTCCATAGTAACCGAACAAACCACCAAAGTATTTTGTGGCGGTTTTGCTCAAGGGATTTTATCATAGCCAAAACATCACTTGCGATTTTAGTAATACATTTAGAAATTCCCTTCTTATATTGGTGAACTGAAGAGGGCGATCTACAGTATAAACTTTCAAATATATGGATTGAGAGTGTAACAGTGTAATTAAAACCAGATAATTAATGAGACAATATTCTTACAGCTACATCTTTAATGAACAAAACCCTTCAGGGCAACATGCACTTGCAGGCTCATTAAAGAAAATAAAGTTTCAAGGCTTGTACTCCTTCCCAGTGTGTTCATAATAAGCTGCCATCTATGCTTTTAAAAGCATTGCTAATGTCACCAACCTTAAATGGATTTTCCGGGAACGTTTCTGGGGTTTAAATATTTAAAATAAGATTCAGAATAGTTGTACCAGGAATTTCACTGTCATATCTTAAAATGAAAGGTGTGCAGTCATCTATTAAGAGAGCTGCAATTAACTCGAGGTAATATATGTTTTTGTTGGGCGGAGTTATTTAATCTTCTCTCCTAAAACCCCAGTAAGGCAGTAAGACGCAATGGAGAATTCTGGCAGAAGAGTAGCAGGAAAAAAAGAAATGAGAGGGAAATTAGGGAAGGGAGGTTAAAGAATGCCAGGATTCTTAAAAATTAACCCTTGTAGTGCGGCTACCCCTGCACTGCAAGGGTTAAGTGCTTGTTTTGTCTAAGGAGCGAAAATAACGAAGATATACTCAGCCGCTCCTCGGTCCCGCTGCCAGACCAGTCCCTGCAGCCTCCTCTCCCCCAGGCTCAGGCGGTCTAAGGACCCATGACCTAATCACTTCTAATACAGATCCATTAGACATCAAGACACAGAGGGACATACCACAGCTGGAGCGAAGTGGGCGAGAGGTAATCGGTCACTGTCGCAGGACCAAAGATCGAGTGAGTATTTCTTCTTTAATAAACCTTCAAAAGGTTTATAGGCTATTTTTAATGCATATATAATGGATGCTGCTCCTTCATGTTTGAGTTTCCTGCAGAATCAGCAGACTCCCTTGAGTACTGGTCTTGATATCCTGTTTTAGGGTGGCTCCTTTCCCTTGCAGAGTCCTGTGGAGACACCCTTGTGTGTGCTGGTAGGCTGTGTGCGTCTCCACAAACACACAGAGACAGCAGGGCACGGCAATCCCTTCCTCCCTTCTCCATGCTAGTACAGAATATGGACAGCTGCTGCAGTTTGCTGTGTCCCTTGCGATCTTTTACTGGACAGGAAGTTCAGTGAAGCTGAGCTGCAAGAGTTGAAGCTGTTTGGAAGCTTGATGACTGTAGGTGCTTGGGGAAAAATGTGGAGAAATACTTTACAAGGCAATGTATATTTGTTTGATCTGGATTCATCATTGAAAAAAGTTTCAGAGTTTAATACTTCCTTAACCCTTGTAGTGTAGGGCAGTACACCCCCACTGCAAAGGTTAATGTTTCAAAATCCTGGAGTTGTTCTTTAACCGCCTCCCAGCTGCCGGGAGCTTCCTGGATGTGATAAGCCGCCTAAAGGCGGCCTGTTGGCCCCGCCCACTCGCCCTCTCCATTGTCGGAATGCTCTATATGTCCCAAAAAAATGGTATAAAATTAATTTCAGTACAGCGCTGCATGTTGGAATAAATGTCAGTCAAGGTACTGCAGCGCTGAATAGTGAAAAACGGCCTGGCCAGGAAGGGGGTGAAAACACCTAGGCGTCTATTCACTAAGCTGCCGCAGGATCCAGCCGTATCTTCGGCTGATCCTTCGACTAGCTTTGGTTACGGGAGGCCTTCGGTTCAGTAGAACCAAAGGGCTGCTGTACAAGCTATTCACTATAGCCCGTACAGCTCCTGAAATTGGCCGAGCGGCTCGGTCGAGCTGAAGGCATATGCTTCGGCCAAGGTGCAAGCCAAGGTGAAAGCCTGCTACTGACAGCTGGGCAGAGCCAGCCGTCATCTCACGGCTGGCTCCAGCCACTTGCAATGACAGATCAGCGTCCCCTGGTTTCCAGGTAACCAGGGGACGCTGATCTGTCATTAGATGAGAGCTCAGCAGAGCCGGCGGTGATATCACCGCCGGCTCCGCTGAGTTCTCATTGTAATGACAGCAGGTCCCGGCCAATAGAAAACAGTTGGGCGGAGCTAGCTATCACTGCTAGCTCCCTAGCTCCGCCCAATCATTTTCTACTTTTTTTTTACAGTTTTTCTATTCTGCTCGGTACCATGGAGGTACCAGTAGGAAAGCCGTTCGGCTCAGCCGATCCAGATGTTGGATCGGCTGAGTCGAACTCCTTCTGCACTTCGGCTCGGCCGAACATGCTGAGCATTTTCGGCCGAGCCGAAGCAAGCCGACGTATGGCTGATTTCAGCTGACATACGGCTGAAATTAGCTGAACAAGCCTGAAGTGAATAGCGTTCGGCTCACTTCACTTCGGGTCGGTTATTCACATGACTGCCTTCGACAGCTTTGTGAATAACCCTCCTAGTCTTCAAGTGGTTAAAGAGGCTCTCCACACATAAATAGATGAGAAGTCAGACAGCCTTCTGCTCTTCAACATAAGTTACTTAGCTGGGAATTGTCAGTCACTCTTAGTTCAAAGAGTTTAACCCTTTCCCAGAGAACTTGTTTAAGACAGTGCTCCCTAAACAGTGGTTCATAAGCCAGCTCTTTCTTGTAAGCAGATTCTTACATTCTGCCAAGCCTAATAAAGGGCAATTTTTCCAATTTACTGTGGCTAACTGGTATATGGCATACCTTAGCATAACACGTGGAACAAAATAAGCTAAGATACTTGGGAATGAAGGCTCATTACCTTGAAAAATGGATTCCCCCCACAGGGTTGAACATGGCTAGAGGTGGTGCAGCTGTAGAAGTTGCAGGGATTCCACTATAGTTTATGCCTCGTGGACTGGATGAGCCCCCTGTACCCAAGTGTTGATCACTGTGGAATCATGGACACATTTGACTTCCAGGAAGAATACTAGGATCAGTGAAGAAGCAACTATATGAAGGGCTCTGATCCAATAAAGTGATACTAAATGCAAGGCAAATATTAAAATATCCACTCATCTAACTGCTATCTGGGCAGCATCCTTACTGGTGGATATTCACAATTGGCCTGGCGTATGCAGTAAACAAGTAAAAGAATCAGTTGCACCACTTACTAGTTTGCTCAGGGAGCCCACTTTTCATACTGGAGCATGGGTTCTCCACCCCTAACTTCCTAACCTCAGGTCATCATTGTGTGTGCGCCTTTGGGGATCCTTTTTTGTTGAGTTACTGAGTGGGTGGAGGATTGTAGGTCGATAATTACCTCCCTGTGTATTGCCCTGGGTCTTGTCTTATAAAGTATGTGGGATACTTTCTTAATTGGTCATTTTATGACTGGAATGGGGGATCTCCCATCATCTCTGGCACCCCCTGTCACTCAGTAGAAGAGGGACCCCTATTGTATCCTACTTTGCCAGGACACTTCAGGGCAAAGAATAGTCTACAATAAGCTGGTAAGTGGCCCAAAAGACCTCTTTACTGATCAGAAATTAGGTACTGAAAGGACCTTGCTGATTTGATTTGTTTAAATTATTTAGCCAATATGTGGTTCCAGTATTTAATAAAAGATGAGCTAAGGCAATAGTGGTGGACACAGATAAAACATATCTTAACACAGAACTATTACTACAATATTGATTTACTTCTATCCTGTAATTTGAAATCCTCAATAATGAAAATGACCAACTGCTTTGCTCATTTCAATTTAGGGATACTATTGTGTCTGATTTGTCAGAATGTTTCCCATTACACCTTCATCTAAAAATATGCCACATGCTTTTTGTGATTCTCATGGAACATTAGATAACTGACATGAATATATGAGATCTGGCTAATGGGTAGGCAATCAGCTTCCTCAATCCAAAGGATCTCCACACTATCCTTGGCTGGACAGTGAACACAGATTTAGGAAGTGAAGTGCCACACCAATTAAAACTTTTTATATTAGGGTCAGGGGACATTCAAGTAGAGAAGCCAATGCGTTCTGGGGGTCCAAAACACACCCCTTCATCAGGGCTTAATGAGAG
Organism: Nanorana parkeri; assembly: GCF_000935625.1. Lineage (NCBI taxonomy): Eukaryota > Metazoa > Chordata > Amphibia > Anura > Dicroglossidae > Nanorana > Nanorana parkeri. The sequence continues at coordinate 245,787 of NW_017307650.1, forward strand.
AAATCATGAATGTGGACTACTACCCCTGCAGATTGAAAGTTGTGTTGAGGAAGCAAATACTTGGTACTCTACCAAGATGGCCACCTCCACACAGAGACAGGGGGATTGATATACTAAAGGAGAAAAGCATGTTTACTTTGCAAGGAAATTTTTACCTTAAAAGTTGATTTTCACTTGAAAAAATAGGAATTGTACTTGCACATCATACGATTATTGAAGTAAGCACAGCTTCCCCACATTAACTAAGCTAAGTGAAAATGTCTTCTCAAAGTGAACATGCTCTACTCCTTTAGTAAATCAAACCCACAGTGTGAATCAAAGCATGAAAAATCAGTCATTTGGAAAAAATAATTTGCAGGAAGCCTATGGGCCAGCATTTACTAATACATTCAGGCCATCTTGCTGATGGGTAAGGTATGCCCATGGGTCCCTCCTCTTTCGTGTAGCTGTCGGACTCCTGTTCCATTGCCGACTTTTCAGAGGGGGTGACAAGTCATTTTGGTGTCACCCCCATTGATGGTGTCAACCAGTGCGGACGGCACCCCTGTAGCCCTTTTTGTACCCCTTTTTGACGCCACTGCCATAGGTTGCTATAGGCATTACTGATGATTAGTCCTTTGGTGCTGGCATTATATGCAAAATAATTTTGATGCTGGAAAACCATCATTGACATGTCTTCGCTCATAGCAAGTTATCCAATATTTTTTAGCTTTATGGCTTTTTTTCTGCAAATAAGAGCTATCACAGGTCCCAGTAACTTGTGTAGTTTACCCGCCTGACTTCAGTCATTTACATTTTTTGTAGAATGTGTTGCTAATCAAATTGACCCATTAGATTGATTGGTCTTATAGCTAATCCTTAATTCTTTTCCCTATAGATGTGCACATTCATAAGATACCGAAATGGATCTTAACAGTGAGATTGACCAGGTAAAGAATAAGGTGAGCCAAAGAGCAAACTCATATGCTGTCGGCAACAGAGCACAATAAATTTTTCTTGAAGTGTTGTCAGGAACAATCCCAAGACAAATAACGCAAACCTGCCTCTTGGTTAATTAGCAAGACAATGATAAAGTTTCTTATCCAAAATCAATAGGAGATAACAATATATCTTCTCCACTGTAAAGGAGGAAAAAAAGCAAGAAAACTACTAAGGAGCGACTGAACAAACTGAAGTGAAATTCCTATACCTTAGATGTATAGGAAACTAATTATTGTACATGTGTCTAGAGTGCTTCTCAATTTTCTCACTAAATGAGATCTGGTCATGCATCACTAATCTGACTCACATTTATTACCACATGTGGCAGGAGCTGAAGAAGCGTCTCAATCTGATGGCTACGTCAGGAATGATCTCCAGACTGATTTGTTACCTCAAATGTCAGAATCCTGATGTGGAGAATTGGCCTTTTTATCCAATTTAAATGCATTTTAAAGGGAATGTATACTCTTTGGATGAATTTCGTTGATTTATACATACACACACACACACACATATATATATATATATATATATA
>NW_017307650.1:247471-266950 GCF_000935625.1 Nanorana parkeri
TGTGTGTGTAAAATAGATGAGCTTGAAGAATCTGAAAACCATGTGTAATCGGTCTGAGAAAACTTGCTTCTATGTTTAATTTGTGTTAATAAATGTGCATGGGGTCATGCTACACAATGGTTGTGATGTGCTGCTCCTTCCCAGCTGACTCATTGAAAACCATACACTTTCTGTGTGGCTGCTATCTTTTAGTAGCTAATCTACCATTGCTTTAGTGGGTAATCTACAAATCTTACATCTAATAAAATAACCAAAAGAAGGAAGATCAAGCATGTAAAAATGTGAAACTTACATACAAAACTGCTTTGACGTATGCTCTCAATAATGACTCAAATTTAAATTACACACTATTCAAAATGCTAAATTCAGAAATAAAATATATATATAGGAGGCATACCTGGCCAGAGGTTTTCAATGAGGTTGAACTGAAGTGCACCAGGGCACCCCAATAATTAAAACTAGGGTGTTGTCTGAGATGAATTAATGTAGAAACACCAACTGATGAGCTATTTGAATGTACAGGTTGTGTTTTTCCGTGCTCACTCATTGTTGTGCCCAAGTTGTCTCTTCGAAGAGGCTGCACTGTACCAAACCATGTTACAGAAGGTTGCGGTGCCACCAGTCATGACATCTGACAGCATCTTTAAATCTGGCTGTTATAGATTATATAAAATGTTGCAGAACATTCTGAGATTAGATAGTTGCAGTGCTACCTAGATAGCATTCACAGTTCACAGACTAATGCGCCTTTCAAATGGGTGGTCCGACAGGGTCTGCCTATCAGTTTTTAAAGCGGACCTGATCGGATGCCCAATATAGGTCTATGGGCAGACGTCAGTTTACACCGGGTTACCCTCGACTCCGGCCAGGTCCAGAAGAACGAACGTATCAGAGATCCATTTTGCCCGACCGAATCATGCCAGAACAGGGGAATTGCCTGGAATTTAACTTATTGCCTGAAACTTCTACATTATGCTCAGGCACCTTCCACCACCTTAGCAGCTTTTGATTGCAAGAATGATCAAATGCAGGCCCGGCACTAGCGCAATGCAAGTAAGGCGGGCGCCTTACGGCGCTGCAGGGTGAGGGCGGAAAAAACAAAGCAAAATTGCACCTTGCCCACCTTGACTACAATCCTAGCACCGGAAACCCCATATGAGAACCTTGCATGGATTCAGCAAGTACAATTTTAATATCATAGCATATTGACAAGTAATGATCTGTGTCTAGATAATTCCAGCCGCCACCTTTCTTAACATTATTTACAGATCTTAAGTTTGACTCTTCTATTCCCAGTATTAGACAAGCAGGGTCTATGATCCAAAGAAAAACTCATTAATCACTTTCTAACACCAGGACAAGGCACTGGAACCAAATATGCTTAACAACACAAAGTGACCAACCTTGAAGAGACAGGATGCTTTCCCAAAAGAGTTGATTGATCGAAACAATTTTTCTTATACATACTTAAGTTATTAGCATGCTTTACCTCTGCCACTGTAAATACATGTATGGATCTATTATTTCGTTCCATATCTCAGCTCCAGCCCACTACAAATAATGCAGCTGTCACACACAACTTGACAAAGCTTTTTTTTTAAACGGACTGGCTTATTTAAAAACAAAAAAAAAAGCTGATATTTTTTCTGCTTGTTAAGGATTTTTTTTTGCCCGTGAATTTGATTTAAAATTAAAATGTCTCGCTCTAATGTTTTATTGGTGATCATAATTATGATAAATTTATGTTCCAATAATCTACTTTATGCAGTATTGATCCGAGTGACAGGCACAGATAAGTTTAATCAAATACTTCTTGCTGCTCATTAAATATATTTGCGGATGGGGTGTTACACATGTGGAAGGTGAGTAATTCTGTCATAAAGCATTTTTTCTAGAACTTCGATGCTTAGTAAAAATTCATCAATGCATAGAAGACAACTGGACTCCCACCATCAATTCCCACGTGGAAAAGAACCAATCCATTAGGGCTCTCCTCAGTCTACTTTCTAACTGACAACAGCTAACGAATGGATGTTATATTGGCAAGAGCTTAAATAATAAGTGAAAAATGAAAAATTGGCTCAATTAATCAATGGCTGGCAGTGAATCATTACCAATATACTAAAAGATGCCCAGCAAAGCAGCAAAAGATCCTGTTTAAAATAAGCAAAAATGGTAGATAAACAAATATAGCAATGTAGATGACTGGCATAGTTTAAAGTGTACTTGTCATCTGTTCTTTGACAAAAAGCTCTTCTAAATTAAGGTGGAACTTAAGACAAAATACACAAATGATTGCAGTTCTGTATTCAATATGGCATTGTTGCATGTATTTTTTTTATAATACAAACAGTGTACTTGAATTTGACTGGTTGTTGGCTGATTGCATTGCCTTTATGCTGTCTACTATTTGAGACCAAATAAAGCACCGTTATTTTATGGGACTGAAAAATAGGAAGTAGGCTGTGTTAGGGAAAATAACACCCATGATACCACAAACCTTATTTAAGAAAAAATCTTCAGGGATTTTGTATGTATTTCTAAGAGTGTTTTATAACATGGCCTTCTAAAACAAGCCTATATATGTATATACTGTATAAAAATATTATAATAATAATAGTAATATATATATATAATGACTGATAAATAACTCAGAGAAGACACGTACCCTCCCACTTGCTAGTGTAGGGATAAGACCATCTGGTTCAGTAAATTGCACACAGGCTGCCAACAAGCATGCACGCAGCTCTGGTCCTTTCTAGCAGAAAAAGTGTAATTGATTCATATTGTATGAAATGTTGGCTTGTAGAATAAAAGTTTTCTATAAATAATTTCCAATAATGAAAACAGTAGTTTATATATATAAAACCCATTATCCTTTCCCTTTCAATCCTTGCTCCTCTAGTTCCGGGGTTGTGTTGTCTTTCTGTAAATTCAGGCCTGATTGAACACCAAGCTATAATCACAGGCAAAAAAATAAGCTTTGTCCGTCTTGCCAGCTTCTGTTACATTTGAGTCTATAACGGATGGATTGATTCCAAAGCTAGCAATTACGACAGAGGCTGGTCAGCCAGACTGCTATTTTTAAACCGGGGGCCAAGCCTGGGATAAAAGGGTTAAAGTGGATCCAGAATAAAGGCAGAGGGGTTCAATGCACAATCGCCAGCTGCAGGGCCTTGTTTATAACAAGCAAATAACTTCTTCCTTAGCCTCGGCTTGATAAATGGAGAGCTGGCTGCAGAGGGATGGATTTGTATGAGAAGAGGGGTTTTTTTTCTACAGTTTACCAGGTGTACTGCTGGCTCAGCCCAAGGATTTACAGTCAGGGTGGATGATTACTGGCTGGCATCTGACCACCTGGCAGGGGCATCGAGCTAGCACGTCTAAAATAAAACCATCTACAGACTGGATGAGGTTGTCAGTGTATTTCAGTAGTGCTAAGGATTCCTTTTTTTGAAACTGGCTGCCAAATGAAAGACATGTAGTAACCATTAATTAGTTGACAAGACTTCTCGGCTTAAGCTATTTAAAGTCGCATCAATCTCTTCTGAATAAAAGAAAAAAGGTCATTTTAATTTTTCATTTCATAGCATAACTTATATTAAACTCCACATACCACTCACAACGGACAAAATAACTATGGCGGAAAATACAATTATTTTCCAGCAGGATTCTGTCACCCTTCACCTTCAAAAAATATTTTCCTCTTCTCTGTGTCCTCACTGTCCTGTCCTTGACAGCTGTTCTGAGCTTGCAGTTACCTCTATCTAAGGGCCGGTGCAGACCTGAGCGATCCTGGACGCGAGTCCCGGGATGCGCGTCCAAGGATTGCGTGGTCGTGTACATTTGCAGACAGTGATTGCCACACAGCCCCATCGATTTCTTTTTTTTTTTCAATAAAATTTTATTTTATTTTCAAATTTTAACACATATCAAAGATGATAAAAGTATTAATACTGAGTTACATACATATTTCGCATACGCCCCATCGATTTCAATAGGGTACATCCATGTGGCAATCGCCTAAAAAAGGTACATGTACTTTTTTTTGCGATACACGACGCACGGCTAATCTGATCGTGTTCGGATGCACGGGCGGAACCGCGGCGGGAAACCAGCAATCCACCTGCCGCGACTGGGGTGCCATTAGAAAATAATGGCACCCACAGCACGTTCGTAGGTGATGGGCGACTCCGTGACCGTGCAGCAATCCGTGCGGTATTGTGCACGATTGCCGCATGGTGACAGATGGCCCAGGTGTGCACCGGCCCTGAGGCCTTTGCCCCTCCTCTTGATACATGTCTGAGGGCTGGTGCACACCTGGGTGATCCGTCACCGCAATCGTGCACAATACCGCCCATTACCAATGATCGCACTGTGGGTGCCATTATTTTCTAATGGCCCGCCAGTCGCGCCGGGTGGATCGAGCGTAGAAGCAGAGAAGAGGGGGAACAGATAAGCCATTGTGGTGCCTTTCGGTCTACCTTAACTTTTGTCTATGAACTTTCGCTAAAGGAGAAAACTGGGCAAAACATTTATTAGCCCTTGCAGTGGGGCTACCCCTGCACTGCAAGGGTTAACTGCTCGTTTTTGTCTAGGTGCTAAAAAGAAAAAGTTATACTCGCCTGAACCACTGAGCTGGCTTTTCAGGTCTCTAATGCCCGTCTTCACCTCTGCTGCAGGGATGGTATGTCCCTCAGCATCCTCACATCCTGTACAGTGTATAGAACATGAGGATTCTGCAGAGGTGGGAGAGATAGGCTCCAGGGAACCGTCTAAGAACAAGCCGTCTCGGTGGTTCAGGTGAGTATAACTTTTTTTAGCACCTAGATAAAAATGAGCAGTTAACCCTTGCAGTGCGGGGGTAGCCCCACTGCAAGGGTTAAGAAAAGCTTTGACTGGAGTCCTTCTTTAGTGTAGAGGAAAACCCTAACTGGATAACATTAGGAGGATCATTTATAAATCATCTGTCCCGACATATGGTGGCCAAAGTCCATTCACACGACATTCTTGCCACTATATGGAGCTGAGGAGCATTCCTGTGCTCTTTGCCTCCATCTAGGGGTGAGAATGCTGTACTAGCAGCGTTTGACCAGCGTAAGTTGGGGCTGATGATTTATAAATCATCCCCAAAGTCTGCTAAAGTGCTAAGTATTATAAAAAAAATGCCTTTTTTAATTTCATAACATACATTTTTTTTATACTATCTCATTGCCGCTGATCTTTTTCAGCCACTTTCAGCCACTTCCTGGTTACATGCACTGGCTCCTGCGTGAGCTGTACATCATTGCTCAGGTCTGCCTTCCTGATGGTGACAATGGTGGACTGTGCCTGTGCAATGGTTGTCAGCATAGTATGACCGGTTTGATTTTAGGGGAAAATATACCTCTTACCCCCTACTACCTTAAGCATGAGCAAACTGTCTATAATAATTGCCCTTGATTAAGAATATAATTAATCATTGTCACGGTGCAAAATTGTTGTGCTTTGTATATTTTTTAATCACACGGTTGTTTGTTTATTTCCTTATTTTTTATGCTCTTGTTGCCCTTTTTATAGTCTGGAAATCTGGAAGGAATCCAGCATATGCTCTGTTTACTAACAGAAGTGGCATATTTTTACAAAGCCAGCCTGCTCAGCTTTACTTTGATGGCCATAGAAGTCATTGTATTGGTATTTTCAGTTTTCAAGGGAAAGTCAGAGATTGTGCCATTATTTAATGCATGACGCTTGTTTAGGTAACAGGACATTCTTTGTGCCTGTACGTCCAGTGTAGACTTCAGTTCTTGTCTGTGTGAATGACAAACAGGATGTGATATTTTGTTTTGCTATGGGGGAACATGCCCTTGTAGAAATAGGTATCTAGCACCACCACCAGGAAACGAGTGACGTTGCAACGATCTTGTTTAAAATTTCAAACACAAACCTGAAATTATATCTATAACACACTCATTTGCAATATTTTAGGCTTGGCCAACCTTTCCCAACCTTTTCACTATTGAAGAACCCTTGAAATAGATTTCAGGTCTCATTGAATCCCCACTATAATTAATACACCTGCAGCTCACAATACAATAGCGTGATCGGTAGGTTGTAGAGACTTAAATCAAAGAATAAAGAATGGGGTTTAATTAATAGTCATAAAATGAAACACATAAAAATAATGGCTAGGAAAGGAACACAGACATTGAAATTTTGTAGTGACTCCTTACATCATTGGTGGTAAGTAGACATGTGTACCAGCAAAAAATCTGTTTCGTTTCATTTTGATTCGGATTTTGCTTTATTTCGTTTTTCGGAATTCGGGTCCGAAAGTCAATTTGTTTCAGAATTCGGATTCAGATTAATTTGGTTAGCGGTAATCCGTACGAACTTTCGTTTCTAATTAGTTTCGTTTTCGTTCGTTCGTTGCAGCAAAGTGACATTTAAGAGGGGAAAAAGGTTTTTTTGTTCTCAAATGTCACTTTGCTGCAACGCAATTTCGTCCAAAAAACGAAATTTCGCCCCAAAAAAACGAATCGGAAATTCGGAATCAGAAATTCGGATTCATTTGGATACATCCGAATTTCCAAATTTCCGAAATTTTGTCCGAATTTCGATTCGGAACGAAACGAATCGCACATGTCTAGTGGTAAGTGTAGAAGTCACCCCTTACACTGGTAGTCACTGTATGCAGGGGACTGTAGATACTTCTCTCTTCTCAAGGAACCCCTAACAACCTCTGGAGGTACCCTGGTTGAGAAAGCTATTAATTAAGTTAATTCTGGTGCCAGGTGGAGTAAAGCATCTAACTCCGGCGCTTTGTAGGTTCCATACACCATAAAGACAACATGCCCTCTGGCAGATGCCATCAGCATGTAAAGTGGAAAGGAAGTGATGTGGTTGGAGTACAAAGTAAAATCAGTGAGACTTGAGCCAATTAAACTTTTGAAAGGTAGGCAAATATGCCTCTAGAAAAGTAGAAATAAGTCATTTTTGTTTTTGAGAAGGCTTATGTTCTAAAACTTTGGCAACATACAGTTGGGTGTCTCTACCCTCACTCTTACATAATAGAACCCCACTCACATAAATTTGAGACTGATCTAGACCATACATTCCTTTTTTGTCCTTCTCATGGGACTAAACAAGATGTGCTGTCCAGCAGCTCCCCTTACTGTGCTACAATATCGTTGTAGCTGTCCACCTGTTGCTCCCCAGGTAAAGACCCCATTTTTTGGGCCTCCAAGCAAAACTTTTCTTAACCCTTGCAGTGGGGCTACCCCCGGACTGCAAGGGTTAGGTGCTTTTTTGTTCTAGATGATAACATTATACTCACCTGAACCTTGGAGCCAGCTGGCTGTTGCAGCGCTCCCTCTAGCCTCTCTCCTCCTCTACTCCAGTAATAGTATGTTCCTCATCTTCCTCAAATCCTATACACAGTGTATTGGACGTGATGAGTTAAGGATCCTTAGACCGCTGGAGTAATATGAGTAAGCTAAAGAGACAGCACAGTAGAAGTGTCTCCCTTTCAGACAAAGCTGTCTCTTATTTGAGTTTTGCACTGAGCTGTCTAATAAGGGAAGAGTCATTGGGGTTACTAAAGGAATAAAGCAGGTTCACTCTGCAAGGGAATTTTCACTTAGCTTAGTGAATGGTTAAAGCTCTGCTGACTTTAATAATCTATTATGTGCACGCAAAATTAATTATTCATCATATTCACTAAGCTAAGTGAGCTGAATTGGAACATTTTTCCAAATCAGCTATTTTGGCCTAGATTATTCACTTCTCCTGCCTTCTCCAAACTCTTCACCCTTTTATGAATAGCCTGTTCATCTTTGAAGTACTTGTGACAGGGGTCACATTATGTGTAATCCAGTTTTATTACTTTTTAAACATGATACAAAACAAAACAGATAACCAGGAGACAAGAATTAGTACAAAGTAGGGTTGCCACCCGTACAACCCGGGTTTGAAATCATGTGCCCGGGTCTGTGGCCACCTCCCGCCCGGGCACATGATTCAAAACAAAGTGCACCAAGGACACCTTATACATTTGACAAATCACAGCTTGGGTAGTCATTGATTGTAAATCTACTTCGGATCTACTAGCTATCACATAAATGTCTGTCAGTGATATGGGAAGAGAAAGTGTTCAACCACATGATTCAAACAAAGGGAAGGAAATGGGGGAGGGCGGGAAGGTGAGAAAAGATAAGGGAAAACAGGGAAAAGAAAAGAGGAAAGGGAAGGAAGGACAGGAAGTAGTACTAGAGTCTTGGAAAGTTTAGAAGAAGTTTAGAGTAGGTGTAAAGGAAAGGGTAAAAAAAAGTTGGGGAAGGAGTCTGAAGGAAGCTCCATATACTTTACTGGTAGAAAGCAAAATCCATCAAAGATTTACAGTGTTCCAACTGGGACCATACCATTTGGTCTAGGTATTATCTGTTCTCATCCAAGATGACCATCTGCTGGAGTACAGCAATTTAGTTCATTTTACATACCCACTGATGGGGGTGCAGGTGATCTCAAGTGTCTGGAAATATTGGTAACAGCTGCTGGCAGGAAATGGCATAGTACAATACTCTTAATGTATTGAAATGAACCGATGGATAAGAGTGTAATATGGCGGTTATTACTGACTTCAAAATCTGTTATTAGCTTGCAGATGGCCAAAATGTTATCTCAGAAGTGTCAGGTCAGTGAGCATTTGCCCCAGATATGTGACATAGGCTTTTGTGTCTTGTTTCCATTTCCAACAGGTATCTGGTTTAGTATTATCAAAGACGTGTATGTCTGTAGGGCAGGTGTACAATCTAGTCAGAATGTTATAGTTGTGTTCCTGCTAGATATTGACATCAGAGCATCAGAGAGGCATTTGGTGTTGTGGGCAGAGGAAAAGGTAAGCATCTAGGGCCCATTCACACTTAATTGTGCCATTCTGTTATGTCATGGGTTAACGTACATTAGGTTAAGGCAGCCCATTCATTATGATTGGACTGCCAATACACCCCAAGGAATGAAAAACAGGCATGCCCCTTTTTTAACAACGCTGCACACCACAATGCATAACATATGAATTGAACTCTATACAATACATTGGGAAGTCATTCACGCACATAGAGCACATGCATTGCTCTCATATAAGCTTTAAAACTGATCCCCAGGTTGTAAAGAAAGTAATGCTTGCCGCAAAGATCAAATGCATGTTTTGTTCAGGGAATGATGAATAACACAAATAATTTACTTTATTCCTTGCCCTCCTCCCCTCCCCACACAGCTCACGATCTCTTCCACTTTTTGACACTCCAGAGATGTGGTCAGGCCCTTGACGACCTAATGTACGTGTCTCCATATTGCAATATTTGTGAGTGACCTTGGAAAGTCAGTCTTCTCCCCTACCCGACGGAGGAATGCTGTGGATTGTCAGATCCTCCTAGGCTTGCTGCCTGAGAAGGATGGCCATGTACTTGGACTGAGGCCTGGGTTGAAGGCCTAGTATGTGAAGCTGGGGAATAGAGATGCCATGGATGAACTTCAGCCAGAATAAGAAAGCTGGGTGGAAACTTAATCCTTAACTGAAGTACAGTGATATCTCCCCAAGAAGTCAGTGGCTGCATCATCTAGTATCTTGCAATCAGGAGTTGAATTCACAGACTGCCGGGTCAGCTTAAAGGTTCTTTATCTGTCAAGGCTGTGAGTACTTTGTCCTCTTTCTGGAGTTTGCAAGTCCATGGGTGTCCTGTGCTCTAACCCCCTCTGCCAAAGTTATTAAATAAATTCCCTGTAAGCTAAAGATCAGTAGCATGGAAGACAGTTAATCGGTCACCTCTGGTCAGCTTTGGGGCAGCTATGGAACTGTGTACCCTAGATAGGTTGGAACTTGGGAGGGCCCAATACATCCAGCAGCTCCTTTGGGGGTGAGTGCTAAACTGGGTGAAAATATCTGGCCAATAGTTATTCAGGATAAAAAGCCACATATAGGCAAACGACTACTGTGCCTAAACGCAAATCCAGTTCTAGTCATGGCACAAACATTGGTATGAGCAGTTTAGTTAATCATGGTATATTAGTGTAATCAGTTGTAGGTATTATAACAAATTAATAAGAAATCTGACACTCACAGTGGATCATGGTTACTACATCTTTTCTCTATACGACATTTGTTTCAGTAATAATTATGCAATTAAATAATAATAATGGCCAGTAAGGAAATTCAGACAGTAAAAATTGCAGTGTGCCTTTATATCGGTGGTCAGTGGAGAAATGCTCTTTTCATTGATGGTCAGTGGTGAAATAGTGCTACTCTTACACCAGAGGTCAGTGGAAAATGTAAACTTGACATTAATGGTCAGTAGGAAAGGTGCCCCCTTACATTGGTGGTGGAAGGGAAAGAATGCCCTGTTACATTAATGGTCAAAAGCAAAGGTGCCAGATACCAATACGGATGTTTTTTATGTTTTCACTGGAAATGTTCAAGTTATATCTGTATGTGTATGTAACATGTACATGCTACCTGTGTGACAATAAAGAATTTATAAAAAAAAAAAAAGGAAAGGTGCCCCTTTACATTGGTGGTTAAAGTGTAAGAATGCCCTTTGACAGTGGTTGTCAGTATGAGAGGTGGCCTGCTTATATTGGTGGTCAGTAGTAGAGGTACCCTCTTACATTGCTGGTCAAAGGTAAAGAATACCCTTTACATTGGTGGTCAAATGGTAAGAATGCCCTTTGACAATGGTTGTCAGTATGAGAGGTAGTCCACTTACATTGGTGGTCAGAAGTAGAGGTGCCCCCTTACACTAATGGTAAGAAAGGAAGAATGCCCTGTTACATTGGTGGTCAGTGTAGAAGTGCCCCTGATGAGTGTCATCAGTACTATGCAGGCATTATCCGTGGGGAAATCTATTCCCTAATGCTCACTGCTCAAGGAATCCCCTAACAATCTCTAAAGGAAGCAAAGGGTTCCACAGAATCCTGGTTGAGAAAGACTGTGATAGATTCTTAGTTATTTTACAGTTTGTTTTGCATGTTAAAGAGAGGCTGGCACTTACTAGCTTTCTGGGCCAAATGTTACCAGATCTCCCCTTAATGTCATTCTTTTGTGCTTTTAAAGTTCTTCTGCTTCATTTATTTGTCTGTGCTGATTTATCATACTAATTGTAAAGTGAGCAGAATAAGCATTACTTTTACTGCTTGCTATTTCCCTGTGTGTTGATTACTGTGTGGAGAAAGACCTTGCAGTAGCCTAAAGCACAGCTATTTTATACTATGTAGAATGTGTCTGTTTAGAAACTGCTGAAAATCTAAATTGGTTACAAAAGCAGAATGGAATGATGGCCAGCGACATCTTACTCTATTATTTCCATGATTAAAGGAATAAATGTGTGTGAATAAAGGCAACTATTTGCATAAGGAAAAACTACATTACAGCTATTCCTCACTTAACAACCTACCTGTTTAGCGACCGGAGTACATGCGGGAACGTGGCAGCGGCAGTGCGGCGTCTCACCGACTTCATCTTGCATACAGTACTGTACTACCATACTTGGTAAGTACTGTATTTACAGTACACTGTACAGTACTGTACGTCTGCAACATTACAGTACAGTACTGTACTGATACAGTTCAGTACTGTATACAGTTCCTCGCTTAACGACCAATTCATTTAACGACCTAGTCGGAGGAACGGAACTCAGTCCTTAAGTGAGGAATAGCTGTAGTGTGAAATATTTATACCTACTGAATAGGCGTCCAGCAGATAAGTAAGCAGTTTGTAAGTTCTCACCAATCTCCAAGTGCAGGCACTTCAAGCTAATGCTCCATACCCTCTTAACTGCTATATGATATTTATTTAAGTTCCTTCTCCTGATCCCCTGCCTCATCTTTCCTTTCTCTCTCCCCTCTACCAGTTGTTCAATTTTTCTTTCCCCTAATCTCCACCCTATACCATCAGAAAAATAATGTCATCATATGAATGTAATCTTTATGTTTCATACATGTTCCTTAGTTACTATTTCAAAATGTCTTTAAAATTTTAAAACCCAATAGCATTTTTCAGGTTATTAGGACTTCCCATGTCACTGCAGCCTGAAGATGGCAGTGTGCCTGTGTTTAATATTGTAATAGTCAGATACAATTGCAGTATTATGAAAAATAATTTAAAACTCTTTTTTACTTTTTGTCCATTTGTCAAACTATAATAATAAGGGTATTTTTCAAAACAGTAATTCAAATGCCTCATATGACCTTATAAAACAATGTAAAAACGATTTAGGTAACAAAATTAGTCCTGGAGTAATTTTTAAGTTAACTTACGCATACTAACACCGCTAATTTTAGTTTGGACATCTACGCATCAATTACGCCTGTTTTTGAAGGGGCTAATAATTCTGTGTTCATAAGCTTTCATTTTTCATACAGTGATCTTTATTTATTATGGCCTTTTTTAACAAGGACATGAGTACATGTTTACTTCACTGTTATCCTTAGAGGCAGAACAAATGAAAATTTTGCTGTCTGAGGTATAAAATAAAAAAGGTAAAATAAGAACTTGGAAAAATAATTGACACCTCTGTGCCGCTTGATGCCATCTTGCCATACCAAGCCAAATGCCTTGTCATTCAATAGCTGGGTACTGCTTCTGCCACCGCACTGCCAACTTACCTGATTGAACACTTGGGTCTAAATTAAATGGATCCCACTAGTTTTTCTACAGTTTGTTCGCTAAACTTCCTTCCAAGTCACGGCACCATTGCACCAGACTCAAAGCAGAAGCCTCTTTGCAGGCTGTGTTTGCTTCTAGCTAGATGAGTGCAGTTTTCTGTCTGTTATTAGCTCAGAACATTAATGATAAGGAAAAAAACCGAAATTATAGCAGTTGTATATAAAAACAAAATGTCAATAAACTATTTTATTATAGTTATAAGTTAGATGTTTCTCTGCTTTTGACTAAGATAAATTTGTCCCTGTACCCTACTTTTCCTAAGTACATTTGACACACCCAATTTTGTCAGTAGCTCTTACGCAATGGTGATACCCCATAATCTAGGTCTTCAGAAGCCTGGACTTCTAAGGTAAAAAAAAGTAACTGTTGGTAGCAGAAATTTAAGAATAATATAAAAATAATAATTTGTACCCCTGTTTTTTTGTTTTACTATTATCTTTAAAATTATTTTTAAAATCTTGTACAGTTTCCGCCAAGGATGCCACCCCCAAGATCAGGCATTTGGCTGGTATGTTGTTTCACTATGGGTCCTCTTTTTACTTCAGGAAGCCCCCTTGTTCACTGTGCAGCTGCTATGCTGCAACTGAATCATTCAGTGGACTTAATGATTCAAAGTCAGTATAGTGATACTAGACTGTTGACCGTAATAGATTCCCATAATCCAACTGCTTAATTTTGATTGGTTAGTCCCTAATTACAAATTTAAAAGCAATGATTGCCGCTAAGCTAATTAGGTTTTAACTTTTGCACTAGGGATGTTCAGATACCAAGTACCATACTCGGTACAAGTACAAGTCCAAGTACAGATACTTTTCCAGCTCCAAGACTAGACTAGAGAAAAATACAAAAGTTAGGCGGCAGCTGTCATTTGTAAGGAGCACACGGAGCTCCTGGGATTTGTACATCTCTGTTTTAATGTATGATTTTGTTTTTATAAATATAAATAAAGGGATGCACCCATACCATTTTTTCAAGTACAAGTACTGATACATTTTTGTTTATTGTCATGTGACAGTTTTGTGCAAACCTTGTGCAAAGTCAAGCAGAGAGCAAAGAACTACTTGCCAGTATTGAATATAGGCTGCTGATCTTTTCCCCAAGCCAACCATTCCATGCTGTTTTTTTGTGGGAAAACAGTCATCTTGACAGAGGAGCAGGCCTTTTCCTCCTCATTTTAGACCTGCCCCCGCGATACTGATGGTGATTTAATAAACTGATGACCATTGAGAGGGGAGGGAGGGGAATGGTCAAAGGGCAACAGGAAAAGGGGAGAAAGCACAGCTCCACAGAATTAAGTGAATAGGAGCACTGCACTATAGGTCTTTAGGTGCGACTTCCTCTTTAAAGGGCCTTTAAAAGCACAATGTGTAGCACAGGCGTAAAATCACCAACTGTGCCAACAATGCATAGAAAGACACGTCAAACCTTGTGAGTAGCAGTATTCAGAGGCAGGAGTGAGCAGGATATGCCTTGGATGATAATCTTCTGCAACTATGGATTAACAGGATTATAATTGCTTAGGTTGCATGTAAGTAAATATACTGTGACAGAATTTAAAGGAGAAGTATGGGCAGAGTAAAACATACTCTCCGTGATGCTTAGAGCCAGTGTGGCACACTGCAGCTGCCCTACACCGGCTCTAAGACTGAGAGCTGACTGATCACATGAACACTGATCAACTCTCAGTCTCTGCTCCCAATGAAGAGCAATGACTGTTAGTCACTGCTTCCTGTGGGGATTCTCCCCTCTCTGTTGGCTGGAGTTTTAGACTGGCTGGCTTTGGCTCTCAGGTGCACACAGAAAAGCAGAGATGCTGATAGTGGGCATTAGCCCAATATCATCTGATTTTGGGTCACAAGAGTACATTAGTAAATATACTCCTGTGACATAAAACAGAAGTATAGCCAAATAAAGGTTGGGTTTACTTCTCTGTTAAAACAATTTACATTTTGTCAGGGTGCTGTATAGCCACAATTATCCTTTCAAGATTTATGATGCTATAATTATTCTATGAGGGGCCTTTTTTGCAAAAGAACTGGTCCAAGGTAGTAGACAGAAGCTTACTTCACCCTCAAAAGCTATTTTAAAGCAGAATATTCCATCTAAAAGTCCTTAATTTTGCCTTCTCTATTGAGTCCAATGCATTTAGCCAAAATGGTGAGATTTCACTGAAATCTCAAGATTTTTGCCAAAATTTGGGGGAAATTAAAACACTCAGTTTTTCTTATCCCCACTGATTGTGTCTTTCGTAGAGCAACAAGCTGTTGTTTTTGGCAAGTAAATACTGGCTGACTGATAGAGAATTGAGTTTTATTCATAAATCCCTATCGGCTGTGAAAAGGATCATTCTGAGTTTAATGTTAATCTCTGCAGGTTGTTTGGCTCATCTCTAGTTGCTAGGTATGCATATGTTTAATTTACTAGACGTCTTTCCAGTCTCAATATGCACATATTATTATTATTATTATACAGGATTTATATAGCGCCAATAGTTTGCACAGCGCTTTACAATATAAGGAAGACATTACAGTCACAATAAAATTTAAGACAAGATGTATTTAAAGGTAAAGTTTAATCTGCTTATATTTTGCTGTCCCAGGTTCCTTCTTCCCCCCCCCCCCCCCCTTTCAAACTTTTCCATTTTCATCACATACTTTATTTTAGACTTAGTGATGTCATCACTGGGTCTCTGTGCTTTTCTTTGCAGATAGATCATTGCTGTACATAAGTTCCTAAAAACATCACAGCACCCTGCCTCACTATTTCTTTCAAGAGCCCTAAGCACTGATGCAAGAAGAGGGCTGGGTCTTGGGAGGATTCATGTAAATATCAAAATGGGTATATGTAATTGATGGGTATATTTAATTTCGGAGCAATGGGAGTTCCTGAGCAGTCTGTTTTTGCATGCAAACCACCCTAGGTAATGCCTACATGTAATGCTAAGAACTGAAATCCAATGAATGCAGGAGGAATGCCAGGGACATAAGACTGGGAAGGAAAATGATGCTGTTATAAGGTGGGCTCTTTCTGACTTTGTGCTGCTTCTAATATACATTGTGAGACAGTCACAGTGTGCAGTAAAATCAGTGTAAGCAAGTTCAGTACAGAAGAGGAGCCGGTAGAGGAAAATGATGCTGAAATAAGGTGGGCTCTTTCTGACTTTGTGCTGCTTCTAATGTACATTGTGAGACGCTCACAGTGTGAGGTAAAATCAGTATAAGCAATTTCAGTACAGAAGAGGAGCCGGTACGATTGTGCAAGAATGAAAGTGAGGCCGGAGTTCAGCTTTAACTTGCATATTTAGTAGTAATGAACAATTTACTCAAAATTCCCCTTGGCGCGGCACATGAGATACTTTGCAAGTTTATAATGTTCATGCTAGTTTAGTAAAAGGTTATTCCAGGTATTATACAGCGTATTACTGATGGGGGTGTGAGTTGATGTTGTTGGGGGTATATTTTTGCCGTGGATGAAATTAATTCCCGATAACGTTGTATAAATGAATGTTGGATTTCTGGGAGTTACTGCTGGGGGAATATTACTGCTGGGGATGTAAATTGGTATTGGGGGTGAGTTGTTTCTGGGGAGGTGACTTACTGATGGAGGCACTAAAGAACTCTACGAGTGTTATGTTACTGCTGCTTACAAAGCCATATGAAGCATATTATTCGCCTCTTCCGTAATTCTCTAAGTTAGTGCAATCATAGCATAGCCCTTGAATTTCTGCATTCTCACTGAGAACAATGAACATGAACACAAAACATTTCTAAACTATACAACTGAGCCTTAGCATGGCAGAAATTATCAAGCTGACACACATTTTTTATTTTTACTTCATTTCATGTAATTTTTAAAAATAATTTGAAATTAAATATTTTGATAATTTTAATAATCTATTTTTGTAAGCATGCAAGGTTGTTGCCCTGAGAAATTTAAATTTAATCTAATGGCAAATATAAAAAGTATACACTCTATATACCGTGTTTCCCCGAAAATAAGACACTGTCATATTTTTTTTGGGTTCAAAAAAAACACACTAGGTCTTATTTTCGGGGTAGGTCTTTTTTTTTTTTTTTTTTTTTTTTAATTTAAAAACATCCACCACTTCTGGAGTGTGGGTATAAGCTATAAGAAATATGGCACACTTGACCAAATAAACGTTTTTTGTTTTTTTTAATGTACAACGATCCACACTTATTCATGTAGAAAAGTCTACATACAGTCATATACAAAAATATGGTGATCAGGGCAATCAAGGGTGCGCCGTACCTTTCCAAGAGCAATTTGCTAACCAATCTCTGGCCAGAATGAGCGAAGCGCACTTTCACCATCAATTCCTCACATGCGTAGTGCATTCGGTATCACTCCGCCTGTGACAGGAGACGGCTCTATAGTGGAGGCATCAGCAGAGGCTCTGCTCCCCCCGCTGCCGCCTCGCTTCCTCTAGCGCTGGCTTCGTTGGCGACGCTGATTCTCTCCTGCCTATCTTCAGGTTCCCCCTTATGCCACTACCGGCCCTGGGAAAAGTCACAACTAGGTCTTATTTTCGGGGTAGGTCTTATATTTTAGAAATTCCTGAAAATAGTACTTGGTCTTATTTTCGGGGTAGGTCTTATTTTCGGGGAAACAGGGTATTACATCTTACCAGCCCTAAGCTTTGGTGTGTGCATTGGTTTTAATCATTTAGGCTTTTTGTAACTTTATTTTTACCTGGTTATCCTGCCAGTTAGAAACTTTCTATCCTAGAGCGGCTGTGTACAGGAGCAGCTTTGTCACATTAGGTTGCTAATGCCCAATGTGGACCACAGGCGGATGTGCTTATGCCTGCACATTCAGCCAGTCCACAGATTATACATTAGCTGCCCCACATCATCAGCCTGGAGAAGAGCTGTGCATGGTATGTGGATTTAAAGAAACAAAAAAGGATACGCATAAAACCAATTCAAAAAAAGAAAATACATGGTTACTATTTGACCAATATTAAAACCTGAGCAAGACGTTTTTCCTATAATTTTATTATTCTTCAATTGCTTGACGTTACAATTATTTCACACGGAGATTGTAAATAGCTGAAATGCAGCCTGGTTCCTGCCCTTCTGATATAATTCTATTACTACACAGAAAATATACTACAAGTAATACAACAGTGGTTGTTCTGTTTCAAATGTCGCTTTAGGCAATAAGCATATCTTCTTAGACCCAGTCTGTGTGGACCTTATGGCAGTGGTGGCGAACCTTGGCACTCCAGCTGTTTTGGAATTACAAATCCCATGAGGCATTGAAAGGCTCTGACAGCCAAAGACATAACTCCCAGAGGCAGATGCATGTTGGGATTTGTCGTTTTGGCACAGCTGGAGTGCCAAGGCTTGCTACCACTGCCTTATGGCAACTTGCTGACTCATCTAGGTCCACAGACAGTGTCAGCTCACCATGGACAGTCACTGTGATATCCAACGTAGTTTATTCCACACTTGTAGTTTATTCCACACAGGTTAAAGGGATGTTTTCTAAGCATTTCTTGCAGGTGCAAAAGCATTGTGGGAAAATAAAAATTCTGACTCTAAAGAAGGAGCCCTTCAAACTATGAGAGTAAAAAAAAAAAATGACAGAAAGCATGGGGAAGCAGGAGTGTCTAACAGGGAACTATGCTATCTAAAACTCAAACAGAGTGGGGCACACAGAAACGTACCAAGTACAAAAAAAGATAATAATAAGCAAGCTTCTGTGGCAACACAGACCTAGAATGTTGGTCTTATCTCTATGCAAAAAACTATGCAAAAACGAACTTGCACATCAGATAAATTAACCCTAATTGAGTCATATACTGACTGACAGAGATGTCAGCAGGAGAGGTTTACCACTGGCACGCTTGACAGCTTAATGTTTTATCTCTGTCGTACCACTTTATGGAAAGACAGAAAGAAGACAGATGACAGGGCATGTTCATATGCAAACAAAAAAAGGCAAATCTACTCTACTTATGCAGCCACAAAACACAAACATTTTCTGGCAATTTCCAATCACTTTTATCCAGATCTGAAATTGCTAGATAGATTATAAAAAACCTTCTACCAGTCCTGCCATTTCATTACTGGTGGTAGGTTACATTAATCCGATCCATTTGAATATTCCCCAATATTGCTGTGTTTGTGAGCACAATTATACTTGCCAATTTATGGAAATCAGTAGGTTATTTCAACCACTTTAAACCAGTTTTGATTGCAAAAAAGGGCGGAGTGGACCAAGGCAACCTATTATAATCAATAGTTTGTATGAAAACCAAGAAACAAAGTATTTGTGGTAGGCTCCTTTAATCTCTTCTTTGTCTTTGCAATCAAATGTTGGTCCAGAGTGACTATGCATGGCCAGCATTTGACTGGAACTTGGACTTGAACGCTTCATTTTTTTTGCAACACTGTATCTGTTATCTGCCCCTTGCCATTACCCCTAAAGTACCTACCCTAAGTTGTTCTTTTTACCAAAGGCAGATGAATATGCTTCTTTATCAATGACATTGTAGACTAATACATCATACAGTAAAGAGTGGCTGCTTCTTATCAGATACCTCATTCAAAAACACTAATGGAATGATTTAGGCAAATGATCCAACATAGCAAAATAGAATACTGACTCCTTCTCAGTGGCGGCAGTAGGCTGGGAGGCACCTGGCGCATCCGTCGTGCATGCATTATGACGTCCGTGGTGTGTCGTCATTACGCTTGCGCAGTGATGTACTTCACTGCAAGGGAGGAGGGGATATTGACCCTTTAGGATCAGGTATG
>NW_017307650.1:266964-285240 GCF_000935625.1 Nanorana parkeri
GTGCCTGACTTTTAAGAAGGGGTTACACCAAACTAACTGTCAGTCATTCTGGTGTCACCCCCTCTGATGATATCAACCGGCCGCACCCTCCGCTCCCCCCTTGTGACGCCACTGCTCGTTACAACAATTTATGTGGAAAGTAGATCGGCAGCAACACATTCAAGTATATAATCCTTCTTAACCAGTTCGCTAGCAGAGCAACATTTTCTTATTTTTTGTGCACATGCTAAAATCTGCATTTTTGGCTAGAACATTACTTAAACCCTCAAAAAAAATAGTTGATTTTCTGAAAGTAGAGGCGCTATGAAATAAAAAGATTGTAGTTGCAATGATATATGTTGAACGATTATTGCACGACTGATTTTCTAATCTTTATTATCAGTACAGTATATTATAAAAGATGAATTACTGATTAAATAGATAATAAATATGTCAAGTCTCAAAACTGGAAACAGCGAAAAGTTACAGTAGCCAAAATTATTAATATGTCACAATTTAAATGCCTTCACAACTCATCAGTTTACAGTTAACCATAAATGAGTGAAATATTTAACTCACTCAATTGGTGTTTTGTAGGGTGACAGGGAATGCTTTTATATTTTTTGCTCTATTTTTGTTTACTTTATTATAGTTTAATATTTGAACCTTTTTTCATTTAATTTTATTGCTATCAAAAGGGGGCCAACAAGCTCCCAAGAGGAGCGGGTGGGCCCGGCAGTGGATGCCACCCTGTGAATCTCGTAAAAGTGATTAGACGGCAGGAACTGAGACTTCCCCTCACTTTCTGCCCTGGTGTCCACACAGGAACTATATGAAATCCTTAAATAGGTTAACACCATGCCACCATAGAAAATATGGTTTTGTTGTGTTTTTTTTAATTTAAAGTGGAAGGATCACCAGGTATTATTTTCATAAAAGCAGCTAATTAAAAAAAAATCTGCCAGCTCAGAAGAATCCATTATTAACTACATTATTTGTACTTAAATAAAAACAATTATTTATTTTATCCTTATGTATCATTTAAAAAAAAAAAGAAATGATTCCTCTTCTTCTATTCAGGTAAACTCTACCTGAGTGCACCATTAAAATTAGAGAACTCAGGCAGTCCCCACCTAGCTCTTCTGTACCATATGACCACACACATGTGCAGTACATCATCAGAGCTTACTAAGGACTAAGGCTGATGTACTGACAAGGAACATGTATGTGTATATCAGGTGTTCCCTTTAACTCTATCAACTGAATTATACAGTTTGTATTTACTTCTCAGGAAATATATCCAAAAACTAGAAGGCTACACTTACATAGAAGCAAAACATATGCTGTATGTGCCAAATACATCATATTACACTATTTGCTATGTGGTATCTAATATACTAACCCAATCTGGAAGCAATGTGCCTTCCAGAATTTCTGTGACAATAGTGACCTCTTCTGGCTTCATGTCTTTCTTTTTTATGCTTTTGTTGCATCAATACTTCTTTCTTTTTTCATTGTGCTAGTTAAAGCAAAAGGGATGACATGAAAAATAATAAGGCCCTGTGCCCAACATGCAGTTCCTGGGCCATATGCGACCTTTTGGCACTTTCTAAGTGGACCTCGGGGCTTCTGCAGATAGTAGTCAGTATTTCTTTATTGCTCTGTAATAGCAGTCATTTTTAGCAGTATGTCTGCAGTCTCTGACCATCTCTTTTCACAAGGCCTTAGACTATAACTATCTTCTGTTGCATACCTGCAGTCTTTGAAAGCTTGCTGTAGTATTACCCTTAATTAATATTTTGTGTGGCCCTTTGGAGATGTTGAGGGCCACACTTGAAACACTGTATATCAAGAAAGTTGACCACCACTAAATTAAAGTCTCTTCAATCAGCCTGGGATAAACCTATGCTTGCCACTCAGTGCTGGTGAGCTTAAAGTGGCAACACAAGTAAGTGCATATTCACAGGGCTGACTGAAATTGTGTCAGTGCATCTTCAATAAGTAATTTAACAAACGTCTAGATGGATGTGGTTATTAGGAGTGGGATATAACCTATGTAAATTCAATAGAGAAATACTGTGGATATCTATTGCTAGTTTTGAACATAGAAACACTTTACATAATACATTTTGTAGCGGTCCATACATTAAAGTAGTATTAAACTCTCAAACTTTTATTCAATAATGAATCAAAATCAAACAAATATACATTGCCCAGCAAAGTATTTCTTTTTTTTTTTTCTCAAGCACAGTCATCATGTTTCTGAACAGCTCCAACTCTCTCAACTTGGTTTCCCTGAACTTCCTATTGACTACAAGATCAACATGGACAGAGCAGTGTGCATTAGCTGTCCATCTACTAGCTTAGAAAAGGAAAAAGGGAAGAGAAGGGAGGGAGGAGGGGAGAGGCTTGCCTTGCTGTGGCTGTGTGTTTGTGGAATCACACAGCTTACTGGCACAAACAATGGTGGCTCCATAAGACCCTGCAAGAGAAAGAAGCCACCCTAAAACAGGATTTCAGGGTCAGTGCTTCGGGAACCAGCTGATTCTGCAGGAAACTAAAACATCAACATCAGCATCCATTGTAAGTTATTTCAGCAGCATTTGAAAAAGCTTAAAAACATTTTGACTTTAATAACACTTTAAAAAAGAGAAACAAAGGAGGAAAGGGAGACAAATGGATTTGAGAGACAATCCCTCCAAACGAGAGACAGCTGGGAGCTTTGCACCATTACTTGGTGATGATCTGTAGTTCTGAGAGTTCTGGTGGACTTTCGGTAAACAATATGTGGCATGTTTGGGTGCCCAGCCAAATTCAAGGTCAGGTTTAGAAAGTGTTTTTTCCCAAAGATTAAAGCTGACAAGATTTAAATTGGCACCTTCTTTTTACAGGTTAACACACTACAAAATGAACATCTAATAAATGGAAGCTTATTTTCACTCATTTCCTTATCGTAAGTGGTAGAGATAAGTGAATCAATTTTGTGATTTCTAAATATGCCTATGTGCAGGTGCCATGCATTTAGGGTGATGCTTATGTATTTAGAATCCAAATCACAGAACGCACAAAACGTTTCGCATACTGAGGGCCATATCATTTTCCCACACAAATAGGATAGGATCGGGAAATTCCATAGCACCTAGGTTTGCTCGATAGAGTTTACTTCAAATCCTTCAAACATAATACTTTTTTAACCCAGAGTTAAAGGAGAACTATGGGGTCAGTGTTTTTCCCCATAGTTCTCCTTAGGGTAGCGGGAGGACACAAACTAGCGTCCTCCCGTTACCCTAAGCTCAGTATACCGCGAGCTACAGCTCGTGGTATACTGAGACGCCGCAGCCGGAGCGGATCCCGACCTGGACATTGGGATCCGCCCAGCTGCGTGAGTGACAGCTGGCTCTGCCTATCTAGAGGCAGAGCCAGCTGTACCCGCCCCCTCCCCCGTCCGTTCTGCCAGTCAGCGCTGGCAGATCGGAGCGGGGAGAGGGGAACCCAGCCCCTCCCCCTGTCACGGCAGAGAGCCGTGACAGGATCGAGAGGTGAGCGAACCCGGTATGTGTTCGCTCACCTCCCAATCTACTGAGCCGACCTGTGACAGTCTCATTGTCACAGGTGGCTAGAACTATGAGGTGAGTGGAAATCACTCATCTCATAGTTCTCCTTTAAGCAAGGACAACTCAGTCACCGCATCTATGACCTTTCCACTTTTCTCTTGTTCTCTCTTTTTCCTTTCCACTTTTATCTTCTCCATTTGTTGTTAGTGGGTTTTTTTAAATAATACATTTGGAAAGTGCAAATATTATGGGATTCGTTGACATTCTCACTCTCATAAGGTGGAATTCGAAGAACGACCTTCGAGATGGAGATGGTAATAGGGGCAGGCAAGCAGAGGTGGCGGGAGTTGATCATGGTGACAGACCAGCATAGCTGGCAAGAGCTGGTAAAGGTGGAAGACCAGGAGAAGAGACAGGAGCTTGTAATGGTGGCAATACAGGAGAGGATGCAGGAGCTGGTAATGCAGGTAGCAGCAGTCCAGAAGAGGTGGCATGGCAGCAGAGGGGACAGGAGCTGGTAATGGTGGCAGGAGCAGGTAACTAGGTGATCCAGGGCTGGTTCGCCTCTTGATCACAAAAAAGCCTGCTGAACTGAAAGCCCTTTCAAACATTACACTTGCGGCAGAGAAGCCAGAAGCTCTACCGCATGCTGTGGAAGCACCAGCCAGTGGTCCAGCCTGAACATCCAATAGTGCATGAGGTCCGCACTTCAATGAGTGTCTGCATCACCCCTGCACCCTAAATAGTCTGCAATCATATGGTTTAGGTACTCCCTTGTCAACTGTGGTTGGAAAAACAATGTAAAAACATTGCTGAGGCAGTCACCAACACTACTGTTCCTCCTTTCAGCAATCTGAGAACCATACTGGGCATAAGAGGAGATCCTGCCACTATCAGGAAATGTGTCCAAGATGTTCTTCCGCAGCACCTCTTCTAAGTGGCATATTTTTGCTCCCTCTGCAGTGCTAGCATAAGAGGAAGATGAGGAAAGCGTCTCCTCTGTGAGCTCTGGCTATATAGCACACCCACAGCCAGAAAGAATAGACAGATATGCCCTTTCTCTCAAAGTTGCGGCCTGACCACCGCTGTGTCCTTTAGATACCGAACCTGCTCGCCCCCTACTAGCTCCACATGCAAATCCTCTGCCTCTTCTTTTAGGCCTTACTGACATTGTAAAGACAGGGCATTGCCCAAGTTAATTACAACCTATAACAAATAGAGTACTAGGTATGTGGTACTTGTTGCACTGCAAAAGTATGCAGTAATGTTCTAGAAGCAAAGGGCAGCTTTGCCTGTCCAATTTACAATAAAAAAAGACCCTAGCGCATATTATAAATGTAATATTAAATTATATTTTAAAAATCTTACCTCTCCAAAAAGTAAAACCGGCATCTCTAAACCCCAACCCTAGAAAACTAAGTTCCAACCCTATATACTTTTGTGTGTGTTTGTTTAACCTAGCTGGAAGTAAAACATTACATAGACAAGACATGTAATTAAAAAAAACACAAAAAAGATTACAAGTGGTGCCCAGCTGCTAAACAGCAACTGAAGCTGCTGCTGACATACACAAAAAGGTTGTTTTAGAAAAGGTTTGTTGGGTCTATGCACAGGCTACACTGTGTGCGCACTCAGGGCCGGCCTTAGGCCTTTAGGCGCCCTGTGCGAGAAAGCTTTACAGCGCCCTTAAGTGACCACACCCCTCAGTGGCCACACCCCCAGTAACCACACCCATTTCCCCCAATATCCGCACCATTTAAAGACTCCTATTTTGTTAAGCCGCAAAGAAACATATTAAAAAGTATGATAAAAATAAAACGTTTATTCAAAGGTATTAAACTTGTAGGCACAATATAAGTATTCTTCTCAAATAAAACAACAGAAGGCAAACAATAAATGACAAAATAAAATAGAGTCTATAAAAATAAAGTGTCAGGTTGTCATGCCGACCCCTTTTTCAAGTAAGTGCATCTAGAAAAGTAAAAATAGAAAACAGAACACAAAACCAAGACTACGTGTAAAATTAATGAATTACTATTTGCCCGACTATACAAAATAGTATTCGGGCACATAATAATTTGTTTGAGAATGTGCGGTGGCCATGTTGGCCACCGGCGCGTTCTGTGAATGCGTGCCACCATCTTGGAGGCAAGGAGCATGACATTTCATGACGCCATGCATGTGTGGCGTCAGGTGACGTCACACGCTGATATTGGCCCCACCATCTTGGTGTATACCTAGATATACACCAAGATGGCGGCGCCCAACACGTGCGGTGTTATATGACGTCATGCGCCCTGCCTCCAGAACATGCCAATGACTGAATCCAAAAAAAGCATAAAAATTTGTTTTGTTTGATGAAACGAATGAAACTTTTTTAGTCTTCGCACATGTCTAATAATACGTATGTGTGTGTGTGTGAGGGGGTGGGGGGGGCAGTTTTCACTTTTTAAGGACACCAAATTCTCAATTTCTTTATCAGCATCCTCAGCACTCAATGAATGGAGACCACTCAGTACAGAGGCTTCCCATTCATTCAGACACTATGTAAGAAACTTACCGGGTTCCGTCCCGGGATCGCGATCCGCGACCGCGCATGCGCACAACAGGCCAGGCTCTCTCCACTTCGTGCACGGGCACGCCGGGCATCGGCTCCTCCTGGCGCAGGAGGCCTTTTAAGACATGGCCAAACAAATCTTCGGCGTCCTACTGTTTGCAACAGTGAACGCCGAAGATTCACGCTCTGCAACCGCAGACCGTTCAGGCAGACCTAGAGCAGCATTGCCGCAACACCCCACCGTGGGCGAACCCCACACTGAAGGAGCACCTATCATCTATCGTCACCCGAACCTTGAGAAGTGACACCTGGGAGCCATCTACCACTCAGCCACAGGAGACCATAGGAGGGACTTCAGGTAGAGACTCCGTAACCGCAAGTATCTGGGCAAGACTGCCACTTACTGATAACATTGGAAACTGCATAACTTGGAATAATCAAACCACATTTAACCAACTGAGTGTGTACTTATATGACTGTTATATCAAGACTGGCAACTAGTGATGTTATACTGGTCATGCATGTGACAATCTAA
This sequence comes from Nanorana parkeri, assembly GCF_000935625.1. Taxonomy (NCBI): domain Eukaryota; kingdom Metazoa; phylum Chordata; class Amphibia; order Anura; family Dicroglossidae; genus Nanorana; species Nanorana parkeri. The sequence goes on from NW_017307650.1 coordinate 273,590, forward strand.
ACAAACATCCTCTGTACTTACTGCATTAGGTATCTGCTCACTATACCTTATGTGTATTCCTCACATTAAGCCAGATTAAGAGTAGTACCAGAGCTCACCACCGGGTCTCATTCTCAAACGTTAACCCTATCACTTCCAGCGCATACTATTCCCCTAATATTAATTCCACGGTCAGACATGATGTTTAAGGTCTGGAATACTTCTCTAAATTGCTGAGAGAGTTTTATAAGAGACCGTTTACTGAACAGACCGTGAGATTCCCTCTCCGCAGTTGTGATCCTAGGCTTGCATAGCAGAGTTGTTACACACTGCAGAAGTTTCTGAATGGGGAGGAGCCTCTGTACTGAGTGCTTCTCCCCATTGAGGAAATCTTGAATGAACAGGCTGTGACTATGTGTCCCCTGTTATTTACAAACACTGGAGTGATCAGACGATCGTTCCAGTGTTTGTCCTTCTCACACGGAGGATCGGTAAGTATCATTGATATTTACCGATCTCCCGCTCTGCCACGCACATAGCCGCTGTCATCCCAAAACTGACAGGATGACAGTGGCTCGTCTCTCCTCCCCGCTCGGCCATCCTGACAGCTGCGGGCGCGGCTTCTCTCCCCCTCACCGCTCCAGCATCCTTACAGCAGGTCCTCCTGCGCCCCCGGACGAGGGAGTGCTGTCATGTCGGATGGCCAGCGGTGAGGAGGAGAGAAGCCACCCCGAGGACAAGCTGTGTGCCTTTGTTGCCATGGCAACAAGCTGGTGCCTTTGTTGCCATGGCGCCCTGTGCGGCCGCACAGCTCGCACACCCCTAAGGCCGGCCCTGTGCGCACTAATATGTAGCCTACCACACTGCAATTCACAGTAATGTAGCACAATACAGCACTGTACAGTATTATATAGCACTGTATAAAGGACTATATAGGACAACTATCTCTCACTGCAAACACTGTCAGCTCTCCCTGTGTGTTCCAACTCACACAGATAAAAGGCTGGTGGGAACCTTGCTTTTTATAGTAAGGGGGCTTGCACAAAAGAAACCCCCTTTTATTGGCTCCTAGAAGCCACCTGACCACAGTGCAAAGGCCAGAAAGTTAATTATTGGTAATTGGTCGCTATAGCACCAAACAGACGCATTACCGTTTTTCTGAACTGTATTGAAGCTGGGTTCATCTCAAACCCAAAATCAAAGCTCCTCACTTCATTTCATGTCCATGGGGCATATCATTAAAAAAGCTAAGAATATGACTTTTAGGTGGAGCTCCTCTTTAATGCCTTATCGTGTAGGGCAAAGTACCCAAGATTTAATAGCTCCCTAAAGCACACACTCCCAGTCTTACATAATGCAAAACATAACAACACTGCATGAGGATAATACTGCTTTGTGTTATCATTTGTTACCATTAATATAAATACAAAAAATATATAGGTATATAAAGTAAAGCAAAGGCAGGAGACAGAGGCGCTACAGACCTTTTTACGTGCGTACATAAATGATGCCACAAATATTTTACGCTAACGAGTGGCAATATAATTGCCAGGCTCCCTTTCCTCATAATATACTGAAATATAATGTTCCTGTAATTCGCTAATGCCCTGGCACATGGCAAGCATGTACCCTCCAAAACATTATGAACAATAAAAAACAATTGCTTTTTTAATGTTCTGCTTTAAACATAAACCTTTTGTGTTTGCCTGACAGAAAACAGTGGTGGAAGAGTGTTAAAAAAAATATCAATATTCCCAAAGGACTCGGAATCCTTATTCTAATTTTCATTTTTAACAGCAACAAAACTCCTCAGCAAAACTCTTAATTTCCATCTTTTCCCATTGTGGAAGGCTCCTGCCGAGCAGCAGTAATAAAACGATTCAGTAATGAGGAAAGCCTATGCCCTGTGACAAAGCTAATCAAACTATTATGTGGACAGCATGGGGCCAATAACACAGGAAATCTGTACTTACTGAGCAGTGTACTTTGCCTCTTGTGAATATTGCAATCATCAAGACTGCAAAAGTACAAATTAGGCAGAAATTTGGCAGAGTATTTAAAAAAAACAAAACATATATATACATTATTTTTACAATTTTGGGGGGGGATATGAATAAGTAAGTGGCAATGTTGCGTAGACAAAATATATTATGTCAGGACAGAGCTAGGGTTTGCAGCATAGTAGAGCAGTATTACCCCCAACCCTCCCCCCCCCCTCCCCAACAACAAGCAACAGCAGAGACCTATGGGGTCAGGCTTTATGCATGGAGTCTCTTCATGACTCAATAATGTATATACAAGCAGTAGGTGATACCAGCTTTATTCCAAATAGTACAGACACGTCTTGACGGTTCCAGGAGGATAATGCAGGTTACTGTCATGTAACAAAATTATATTAGCTATAACAAGAAAATATGGCACATCATGACCAACAGCAGTTCACAAGAACCACTTGGCATGTCACACCTATCTCCACACCACACATGGTCCAATGTCTGTAACCTTGAAGAACCTCCCATGTACAGGAAGACAAGAGATGAGGCATAAATGTTAAGTCCAACTCTTTTTATTTTAATTTTGGGCATACTGGGGAGGAATTAGAACTTCTGTCAAAATGTATTGCTCTTTATACCTCCACTGGGGAGATTCTCCCTCTCTTTTTGTGGACTTGACATATGTACAGGTGTCAGATCTCCTCAACAGGGACACAGCAATAACTAAAACTTTTGAGCAGAGAGGGGAAGGAATTGAACCATTATCAAGTTTCTTTTATGGTGAAATATATAACACTTTCTATGCTGAAATGTACTTACTAGAATTCTCAGACTTCCCTCTATATTTCAGCTTATTGCATTATTTATGGCTTCTAAAGACTCAAATCAGAGATATATGAAGCTGACTCTGTTCTCAGTCCTTGTCTGCAGTTATAAGTCAGATGCAGACTATCACACCCTTGCCTGGAATCAATCCTGGAACCTTCTATCTCTGGGTCATTTACCTTCTTCTTGAGCCACTGGAGGACTCTGGTTCTGTTTTAGACTTCTCGGTCCCTATTACCTGCACTGGGTCTCCTATTACCTGCACTAGGTCTCTGACCCCACCTACCAGTCAGCTGCAGGCAGTTACCCACTCAACCCTCTATAAATAGTGACTTCCTGTTTCTGTCTTTGACTGAGTATAGGTTTTCTTTTTAATGCTGTCTGGGGGGGGGATTGGATTATCCCTTGGTTCCATGCCTTTTGTTTGTTGCTGAGCCGGCTTGGATTCTGACACTGCTACACCTGGATAATCCCTTGGTACTGTTGCCTTCTGTTAGTTGCTGTCCTGGCCTGGACTCTGATGTTGAACTGCTGTTTCCCCTAGAACTGCAAAATTCTGATTTCTGGTTACAGACCTTGGCAATACCTTACTGTGAGTTATTCTTATTTTCCTTATTTGCTGTCTATCCATATTCTTATTGGTCTTGTAGACTGTTTGCACATCTCTTACTAGGTGCCTGTTCTTTTTCCAGCTGTGAAATTCCATCCAGTCACCCCACCTGATACTGGAAGGAGATTACCAGTCAGCAAATTAAGGTGATGGGTGGGAATTGACAGGCCTGACATAGACAAGCTGAATTTGAACTAAGAAATTCACAAAAAAACAGTAATACATGAAAAGCACAGTTTGTTTTCTTGCACAGCTTCAACTGTGTCACTGTAAAAGTATTTGTAACATTTTCTTTTTACATTAGTATTAGTCTGCATTGAGAAAAAATGCAAGAATAACTTTATACTGCTGCCTGTAGAATAACAAAGAAGGATACTATGCATTGGATGCTTGTCAGTCTGCAGCAGCATAAAAAAATATGTATTTTACATCACAATATTTATTTACATTGATGTGTTGACATGATACACTAAAAATTAATCACATTGACTTTGCAGTATTTAATATAAGAATGTGTTAAGGAAACACTATTGGTTTAAATCACTGCCACCTGTATGATATACAGCTAATTGAACTTCTAGCGCTGCTTATCTTATATCATAAAAAATATGTAAGCCCTCAGGGGCAGGCCCCTCCTTACCATTTTGTCTTGAATTGTATTGTAATGTCTTCCTTATATTGTAAAGCGCTGTGCAAACTGTTGGTGCTATATAAATCCTGTATAATATGTACATTTTGTTCCATCTTTACCCTGGCAATTCACACCTTCAACCATGTGTGTCAAATGATTAACACTATTGCAGACTTTCTGACACCAAGGCTCAGATTATGTAACTAGAACAGGGTCTTTCCTCAACATTCATTGGTAGCAGGTGACTGTGCTACCTGTGTGTAAATGTTGGGGTATCCTAACACTGATTTAGAACTGAGAGTGGCTTGTACAGTATAAGCTATGAAACATCTTCAACATTACAGATCAAGTCCACCTTAATGTGATTAACTACAACTAGGTTTGTAAATTGAGGCTAGTCATACAGAGTGATCGGGCACAGGATTACAGCCACAGTTCACTGACCTTAGAGTTACAACCTTTTGGTGTATGGGAAATGGAACATGCAATGTGGTAAAACTAGCTTTATGCAATGGTAATGAACACAGAGAAACAGCAAGGTTTTCATTGACATTACTGTAACCAAAATGTGTCCTTCCATCAGGAGGAAACCAAAGTTCCTTTTAACTCGCTATAAGAGAATTTGTACTGTGGTTTGTCCCTTTTTATAAACTAAAATTATGTCCATGACACAAAGCATTTTCAATGCAGTGCAAATTTAAAAAAGTCAAAATAACACTAATTTATCAATGACTGCTGTTACCCCCAGCCTTCATTTATAAATTATTGAAAAGCAGGACTTGGCTGTCACATGAAGAGCCCTGCCCTCTCCTACTGTAATCTGTGGAACTCTGCTGCCTCTGTGACAACCACTCTTCCAGTGTGCTGGGAGTATCCTGCATGGACAGGCTGCAGGAACCGGTCTAGGAGCCAGTCGAGATTGTGGTTTAAGTAAGTATAACTGTTATTTTAGCTCCATAGACAAAATGAGCACTTGACTCTTGCAGTGCAGGGGTAGCCCCACTGCAAGTATTAAGCTTGTATTTGTCCGGGTTTCTTCTTTAATGTTTAAATTCAGCTCATGATAAATCAACCCTTTTCAGGGTGAAATAAAAGGCCAATTATATGTGATAAATGAGCTTAGACTCTTCTCCACTTGACATGTCTGAGAGTGTCAGATGCCTGTGTCTCTCCCAGAGCATTGTGGTTCCTTCCTCCTCTTACCCCTACATCACCCAGCAGTGACAGGGGTTAGTGAAAGGAGCCATGGCACGTGGTAGGGGGTACAGGTATCCAATACTCCAGGAAGTTTTGTAGGAGGCATGGGCTGCTGGAGAAATGAGTATCATCCCTCTTCTATCGCACTTTGCTAACTGGTCTTTAGGCTTTTCTTTCACACCAATAGGATTGCTTTAAGGGTTTTAGAGGTTGAATTTAGAGATTAAATAGAAGTTTACAAGTATATGAGGTAAAGATACAAGTCATTTAGTATTATATCTTTGTGATCATTGCATTCAGGTTTTGATCATTCCAGATCTGAAGTGTTTCTCATTGTATAGGAATTGAGATGCTGAACTTGATGCCCACTAAAATTTGCAAATGACCTACTGCATTTGCTAGGTTTGTGTAATGTGTTCGTCAGTTGAATTTGTTAGGGTTGCAGCTCCACAATGAGTAGATATTTGGAGCCACAAACATTTAAAGCATTAAAAGCAGTGTAAACAGAAGCAAGAAACGACAACATTGGTGACCTTTAATAATGGAACATCCTACTGCTGTGTAAGTATGTAACTGAGAAAATTCATTCCTGTAGAATTAAGTAATATGTTACCCTGATTATCATGGCGTCATCTTTTGAGTGCACGCTGTGCCCAATTCTGCAACTGCACAAGAATGAGATAGAGTAATGTCACTGGGGAGAACTAGTTTAACATTTTTAATCTTAGTGACGTCTGCAGTGATAAGCACTGGCTGTGACTTAACAGCTGTCCTGGTCTCTCCCGTTCTGTAGTACGGAAGCTACAAACTATGAACCGACACAAATAGCAGCATTTCTCTAGTCACAGAAATTAGCAGGGAGCTGGTACGTTCTATGTGACCACACTTAATAAGTTAGCAACATGGGAATATTCAAATAAACTGTTGTCTACATCTTGGCTTTAAAGGAAAACTATATTGGCTTGGGGTCAGCTTTATTTTAGTTTTTTCGGATATAACATACAACCCACTGTAGACCGCCGCTGGCTGTCCATGCTTCTGGGCTGTGAGCTGTGGGAGGAGAGTGGGAGGGGCCGGACAGTCGGTGTTCTATAATTTCTCGATCCTATACATTTTCTCGACTGTCACTTCCAGTGGGGCTGAGTCATCCGAATCGGCTGTTTTCATGACCCCCTTTCTTCATGGTATGTCCACCTGGAAGAGACGTGGTAGAGTATGGGTTGAGGAAAATTATAGCACACTGGTAGTGGAGGGATGCCTCGTCAGTGCTGTGCACGTATACGACTGCTGCGACACTGGTAGTACTGCCACGAACTCCAAGCTGTAGAGGGACTACAGGGACATACAACGTACAATGTATTGCTGGGATTTGTATTCCCATGTATAATATACAGCACAATGTACCATCCGCTATAGAGGAATACAAATCCCAGCAATACATTATAGAGCACCATGTGGGGGGAGGGAAGTGCAGGCTTACCTGAGCAGTCTTCCAGCAACTTGCTTCTGATATCGGGCCTGTCTGTCGGCGGCTGTCATCCCCTCACACTCCTCCCTGCGTCCCTGTGCCGATTGTGGATGTGGGCGGGCGGTGAGTGAGGTGTGTGGAGCGTGGATGCTGCCGGGCGGGTCTAGCAGTGGCAAGCGTGAGGCGGGGAGGAGGTGCGGAGCGTGGATGCAGGCGGGTGGGTCTAAAAGCTGCAAGCGTGAGGCAGGGAGGAGCTGCGGTGTGTGGAGCGCGGATGCTGGTGGGTGGGTCTAGCAGCGGCAAGCGTGAGGCTGTCAGGAACGCAGGCTGTTCCGGACTCTGAGGCCAGCGCAGGGACGGACCCGTCATCGGCGTCTAGTTGCTAGGCGACGGGCGGCCGTTCCACAGCGCTCCTCCTCTCCTCTCATAGGCAGTGTGACGCGACGGACAAGGCCCGGCGGCGTCCCGTTGCTAGGAGACGCTCGGGTCGGGTCTCGTCTCCGGCTCCGCCCCCAACAATTGCCACTGCCTATTTAAACTGAGGCTGAACACTTGCTCGACGTTCTAGCAAAATAGTACGTCGAGCAAGCAGCCGCAGCTGCAGTGGCTCCCTCCACTGCCTCTATGCCACATGCACCTGGCCGGCCCGCCCGCTTCAGATGCGGCTCTGTACACGACGGCCGCTTGCTCCTCCTAGGCTGACCTCTGGAGGCCCCCGCGGGCTGCCCTCTACAGTGCCTGCTTGCCACCCTGCCCCCCGGTCCACCCTGGGTGCACCCACTACACACAGTTATGAGCATTTTGCGTTTTCTAAAGGAAGAGCACAGGAGAAGATGGCTCCTTCAGACTTGTCAGGCCAGCACCTGTTGTATAGCTGAACTGAACCTGGGTCTCTGTGGTGGAAATGCTGAAGCATTATCTTTCAGACATCGGGAGGACACTGCTGGTTACTACTCACCAGTTTTTCCTCTGAACTCTCTAGTTCCAAACTTAGAAAAATATAGTCTGATTGGTTAGCGCACTCTTAGGGTGGTGTGATGTGTTAAGGCCAGTGTGCGGCTCTTTATGATGTTAGACCATTGTGTCTAACTGTGTGAAGCTGGACAAATTCTGAAGAATGTTATTGTTTCCTTCCCACATTGGTTTACAAAACAGGATTTTGCTCAAGGATCCAGACAACCAAACAAACCCTGTGACGCCTCTCCATCCCAGCAGCGAGACCCTATGATCACCACCAGGAGTGTCCCACCACCGAACTCATACCTATCCCATCAGAATGTGTGTTTCAAACACCGCCCTTTCATTCCAAGGTTTAAAATTTACCTCAATCCATTATTAATCCCTGGTTATTGACCATCCACACATTCCATGCCAGTCAGCCGCGCTCCTTCCTGTTTTCCTTTTCTGTACACTCTAGCTCCACCTGCTTACCAGCTGCAGTCAATCTGCAATCAACCCAGCATTTAAATACTGAGCACTTCCTGTGCTCTGAGCCCGTTTGTTTCCTGAGTGTATTGCCGCTGCATTGACTGTTGGATAGCTTCATACATGTGGCCTGTTTTCAGACTACCCTTCTGCCTGCCAACTTTGTACTTTGCTGCCTGTTCATGTTGGACCTCAGCCTGTTCCTCTACTACTCTACTGGATCCTGATTTTGTACCTGACTGCCAGTCTGTAGCTGACACTGCCTGCCTGACACCGCCTAGCCTTAACCTCAGCCTTGCTCAACTTTGGACTCTACCACAGGTACCTTTTTAGACTCTCTGGAAACATCTAGAACATCAATAGGGTAGGCAGGGATGAGGAGAATTCCTCTGACTAATTATTTTGTGTGCAAATTTTAACTTGAGCTTTGTAATTTATAAAAAGTATGTTAGCCCTGACTTTAAAAGGTAAATGATATACAAAACCACTATACATTATAATATACATGTTATTTGTAATAGTATAACACAATTTTACCAACAGAAACTAGCAATCTTGTGATCTTAGGGCCAAAATGCAAACAAACACCTCACTAAACCTAAGGCACCCTAATACTAGTCTTAACTGGCATAGCTGGATTCCTGCATGGCAAATTGAGAATGTGTCTAGGATAGCAACTTCATCTGTGGTAACGGGGTTAAATAAAGAAGGTATTTATTTTATTTTTATTTTATTTTATTATTTTAATTTATTTATATTGCGCCAACAGTTAGCGCAGCGCTTTACAATATAAGGAAGACATAACGGTTACAATACAATTCAAGACAAGTTGGTAAGGAGGGACCAGTGTGCCTTGTAGGGGAGTCAGTGTTGGGGACAGGGTGATTGTGAAACTGACCAGGTTGTGGTCTGAGAGTGGGAAAGGGGTGTTGGAGAGGTTGCAAGGAGTGCATAGGTGGGAGAAAACAAGATCAAGTGTGTTACCATCAGAGTAAGTAGGAGTCTGTGTCCATTGAATTAGATCAAAAGAAGGTTAGGTTGAGAAATTGAGTGGAAGCCGGGGAGTTAATGTTAGTAGCAATGTTAGTCACCAAGAATGATTGTGGGTATTTCTGAGGAGAGAAAGTAGGGTAGCCAGGCAGAGAGTCATCTAGAAAGCGAGATACTGGTCCGGGTGGCCGGTATATAACAGCAATCCTCAGAGAAATTGGAGAGAATAGGCGAATGCAGTGGGTTTCAAAAGAGGAGAGGGAGGTGAAGGCAGAATTTGAAAAGTGCTTTGCGGGGATAGGAGGATTCCCACTCCACCTCCTTTCCATCCATTGGGTCTGGGTGAGTGTGTCCAGTGGAGGCCACCATAGGAGAGGGTAGCAGGGGAGGCAGAGTTGGATTCCTGAAGCCAGGTTTCAGTGACGGCAAGCATGTTAAAGGAATTTGAGATGAGGAGAAGATCATGGACACCGGTGAGTTTGTTGCAGACAGAGCAGGCATTCCAGAGGGCACAAGAGAAGGAGGGCCTGGTTATAGGAAGCAGGGGAATAGAAATTAGGTTGTGTGGATTGCAGCTGCTGCTAGAGGAAAGGAAGTGCGGGTTAGGAAGGTGGGTGTTAGAAAAGAGAGGGCCAGGATTGGGAGAGATATCCCCTGAAGTCAGGAGAAGCAGAAGGGTGAGAAGTAAGATGAGAGGGAGTTTTGTACGGGTGAACATGCCTCAGTGTCCTGGAGGTAACTCTTAGCATGTGGATTCAGAATGAGCAGAAGATGAGTGCAGTAATAGGGAGCAGTAGATAGGTGAGAAGGCCTCAGGCATGTTGAAGAGTGGAGTGGGAGTGCTGATCGGCAGAGTGTGCACTGGAGCTGATCTGCAGGGCTGCTAAGGTATTGAATGTGGTGATAGACAAGGTGTGTTCGAAGTGAGGGGTGTCTGGACAGTGGAGATTTCATGGTGAATTGCAACAATCTCGTCTTTGAAGAGACTGGCAATCTCCTGAGCAGTCAGTGAATTGGTTGGAGGAAGCAGAGAGGGACAAAGTAGGGAGTTAAAGGTAGAAAAGAGTTGATGAGGACTGGATGAGAGGTTGTTAATGAGTGTGATGAAATGGGTCTGTGTGGAGGCAGGTACTGTATTTTTGGAGGGCAGATTTGTACAGTCACTCAAGAGCATGATAATCTTCTGGTATCATCTGTTTGCCAAGGCTGTAGTGGATGGGGCCTCATTTTGTGAGTGGGGCAAGTGTGTCCATACAAGAGGAGAGCGAGCTATTGTAGAGAGATGTGGCAAGGGCAGGAAAGGGATATGCTTTTATCATAAAGGTAGTCTGTTGCAAAGTAAAGAGAAGGGTTAAAGTGGCAAAGGTTTCTACGGGTAACGGTTTGCTGGTTGGGATGGTAAGGGCTAGCGAAAAGGAGAGTCTGAACTGATGGGGCAGTGAAAAGAGAATTGAAATGGTGTGTTGGTGAGATTGCAAGGAGTGCAGAGGTGGGAGAATGAGATCAAGGGTGTTACTATCAGACTGAGTGTTACTATCAGACTGAGTAGGAGTGATTGACTATTGCGGTAGACCAAAAGAAAAAGTTAGGCTGAGAGGTTGCTGGGGTGTTAACATTAAAAGGGACATTAAAGTTACGAAGAATAATTGTGCAGAAAAGTTGTCAAGCATAATACCGGTCCAGAAGGCTGATAAACCGCAGCAATTCTAAGAGAAACTGGGGAAAACAAGCATATAGAAAGAACTTCAAAAGAGTAGAGTAATAGAGAAGGTGGTGTAGGCAGAACTTGAGATGAGCTTTGTGGGGATAGAAGGAAGCTATCTCCACTCCCCTATGTCCACTGGGTCTGGGTGAGTAAGTTCAGTGGAGGCCACCATGGGATAGGGCAGCAGGAGAGGCAGAGTCAGAATCCTGAGGCTAGATTTAATTAACAATACAAAACACAAAAATTCCCCAGCCTCAGCCAGCCTGCAACCAAACAAATTGCCCTGTCAACAGTATCCTTAAAATCAGAGGTTTTAGTTGCACAAACTTTTGGCCAAAAATATGTAGAAGCCACACTGCCAGACTGCTTGGACTTCAGCTACTGCCAGGGGAAGAAGGCTGATGGGTGTGCCGAATAAATCTAGATTGTGGGGGGCCAGAATAAGGGGAAATGCCCCCAGAAATCTAGAGGGAATGGAGATGAGTTACATTTACAGGAGTGCACATGCTCTAAAGTCCTGGAGGCTTTGTCAGCATGTGGGTCCAGGATAAACAAAAGTTGATGGGCGCAGTAACAGGATGAAGGCAGGAGTAAGGGTGATATGTATATCCAATGGAGAGGAGAAGAGGGGTGAAGGAATGAGAGTTTAAGGGTAGAGGATAATACTGTGAGAAGGTAGCTAGCTTCGGCCCCAGGACCCCTTCGGTTCAGTAGAACCGAAGGGCTGCTGTACGGGCTATTTACTATAGCCCGTACAGCTCCCGAACATAGCCGAGCGGCTCAGTCGAGCCGAAGGCATACGGCTCAGCTGAGCCGCGCTGAAAGCC
>NW_017307650.1:285308-288906 GCF_000935625.1 Nanorana parkeri
GATCAGCGTCCCTGGTTACCATCTAACCAGGGACACTGATCTCCAGACAACAAACTCTCCCAGGCGCTCCGGGAGTCTCCCGCTCCCGGCCGCCAAGGAGAGATGCACTGCTTTTTCTTTTTTTTGTCTTTATTTTGACACGGAGCCGTGTCGGAATATAAAAAAAAAATGTTTCCCATAGGAATGCATTGCTAGATTCCTATTGGCTTTTTCAATTTGCAATAGCCAATAGTAAACTAGCATTGCACCCGCCAAACATTGCCCTGTGTCAGAATAAAGAAAAAAAGGAAAAGGCAGTGTTTCTCTCCAGGGCGGCAGGGAGTGGGAGACTCCCAGAGAGCCCGGAGAGTTTTTGGGGTTTTTTTGACGGCAGCAGAACCTCCGGCCAATAGAAAACTATTGGGCGGAGCTAGCTGTCTTTGCTAGCTCCGCACAATCGTTAAGGTCGGTCTTTCACTCGGCTGCCTATGGCAGTTTAGTGAATAGACCCCTAAATATTAATTGTCTATGTAATTGGGGGTGTAGCGGGGGGTATGTCCTTTATATGCTTTCTGCTGAAAGGTGCCCCATTTTTCTCAGATCAGAAAGTTGGAAAGTATGCAAGTCCTTCAAATACCTGTTGATCTGCCAGTGAAGTTTACCCGATGCAGCTTCCTATGATTGTGTGCCAAATGTGCGGGACCAACCGCTAAGTCGTCAGAATGGTGGGTGGGCCACATTCAGGCACTAGACAGTGGAGGACAGGATGCTCGCTGTCACCAGACCATAGAGAAGGATGTTTGTTGGAGTTTAAAGTTTATGAGATTTTAGTGTTTGGATTTACATTACATACTTTAAAGCACTTTGTCTTAAAACTATCATCACCTACTTCAGGGCTCAAAGTTTCAAGTCCTGAGCTACTAGCCAGGCCTTAAGAGTTACTCGCCACCAGTTGCCCACCTAACCCCCTACCTTGCCCCTAAACACAGCCTCTTAAATAATCTTATAAATTACACTGTTACATGTTTTATGCAGAATAAAGTTACAAAAATAAATATAAATAAAATAAAACAATGAAGCCTCCTCACCTGCTTGTCTTTTTACAGGGAGGAGGCGAGCAGGCATGATCCCTGGTGATCTAGTGGTGATTAGTAAGGTCTGCTGCAGACCTTACTAATCTATTCTTTTTCGGCCGGAGCTCAGTGAAGAACTGCGGCTGAAAGGAAAAGACAGCCCAGCCAGGAGCAGCTGCTCCCACAAGTCAGGTTCGCGGTCCATGACTTGCAAGCCTGACTGAATTTCCACTCGCCTGCACTGTATTTCCACTCGCCAAATGCAAGCAGGCGAGTGGAAATCCCTAAAACCTCATCCCTAAAGCACACAAGATCTTCCCATTGTAAAAGTATTGGTCCATGAGTCCATCCTGCGCTATAAGCTCCTGTTCACAATGCTAAAACCAGCCTTCTCTAGGATGCCTGCACCAGGGCTGGATTAAGGGCAACTGATTCTCTAAGCACCGCTCAAAAATGGTGCCCCCCCCTCAGCCCCTACATTGCTTTGCTGGTGAGACATTAAGAGGGGGATTTACTAACCTAAACACACGCACGCACTAGGTGCGTGTGATTTTCACACAGCAAAACTTATTTATCAACCAAAAAGTCTCTAAAAGCATATTTCCACTAATGCCATATATGGAAAAATCATGCACATGATGCATATATAATGCTGCTTCACAGTTTAGACAAAAATGGTTAGCTCATGCATTTACATTCCTGCATTCATCAAGCAAGCAACACAACATAGAGCTAATTTACACAACATCACCTTGCAATTCATGCTTGGCTTTGCACAACGCACCTGCTGGGTGTGTACACACTACAAAGGTGTTTAGATTCCACCCATAGATCATGCTGGGAGGGAACACACTACAGAGGTGTATACATGTTCGTGGTTTGTTTATAAGGTTAGTAAATCAACCCCTAAGACTCTTAAGTGCTAAAAGTGAAATAAAAGTTTAAAGTCTATGGGGCTTGTCTACCTTAGTCTCCCAGCAGGGAAAAGTCTGTGGGGCTGTAATGTGTCTGCATAGCCAGGAAAGAAGACTTGCGGCACAGGATGTAAATAATTGGAGGCCATGACAGTTGGATCCCAGTAAGTATACATCTGTGGAGGGTGTATGGTGGGATCGGTTAGTTTTGGCCAAACGGGCAAAAAGGAAAATGCACTTTGTTGTAAAGTGCACTTGTCCTTTAAGGGCATGATAGCTAGGGGAAAAACTGTGCTTCTCCCTTCCCTTGATGCCTTATGCAAGTGCTTATTTTGTCTAATGGTAAATCCAGCCCTGGCCTGAATGCTAAAACCAACTGATCCATTCAACAAGGCAATTCAGCAGCTAATGCTAAAAAATGCATTCAAATGCAGTACATGTAATTATTTTTGTTTTATGGATTTTTAAACAAATATTTTGTTCCCATACTTTACTGCAGTATTACCATTTTCCATGATTGCTAACAACAACCCTTTTTCTCATAAATTTAAATTCCTGAAACCTGGTATTTGTGTGAGCCTTGGAGCAAAGTTCAGTATAAATTAGCCTCGCTTCTGACAATACTAATTACATGCCAAAAACCTCCTGACTTCTTTTTCACGCTCACAGGGTCTCGTTATCATTTAAACAAGCTTTGCTGAGTCAGCTGTATCTGACGCGCCTAGTGCTAAACAGGACTTATGTGGCATCTAGTGGTGAAAAGATGGAATGCATGTTTTGATGCTCTCCGTGTTACAAAACGCCTTACATTTATTTATATACATATTCAATATTACGCATACATTAGTAAATTAGTCAATGAGTAGGAATGAGGTTCAGGTTTTTGTGACCATTATGCACTGCATGGCCTTTGAAATTCAGCTAACTGGTTTAGAAGGGTCAATAAGGGGCTTTTGGATAAGCCAAACCCCTCACTATAAAAAGGTGAGATTACAACAGTCATAATGACGATGTGCTTTGTCTGTGACGGGGAAGACAGGCAGTGCTGCTGATAAAGTGCAGAGGGATAGATTAATGTAGAGCTTGTAGACACTGGCAGGTCTGTTAAAGTGGATGCAAAACCTAAAAAAAAAAAAAAAAAAAAAAATGCATTTACCAAATGATATTTTTGCTCTGTGTTCAACCGCAATTTCCATCTTTCCCGTTTATTGCACCAACACATTATATACCGTTTTTTTTAAAAGAACAAAAAGGGCTGTAATTTAATGCGATATATAAGCGATCTGGGGCTAATTTTAGCACATGACGGAAGCTTAATCCCTTAACCACTTGAAGTCCGCGGTGTTAAACCCCCTTCCTGTCCAGGCCATTTTTCAGTATTCAGCGCTGCGGTACTTTGACTGACATTTATTCCATCATGCAACGCTGTACTGAAATTATTTTTGTACCATTTTTTGGGGGGGACAGAGCTTTCTTTTGGTGGTATTTAATCACCACTGCCTTTTTTTATGTTGACATTTAACATAAATTCATTCAGAACGAGTGGGGGGAAAATTCGGATACATTCGGATTCGTCCATTTTTTTTTTTTTTTTTTTTTTTTTTAAACACGTTCAATCCACTTTTTTATTTT
>NW_017307650.1:288954-318794 GCF_000935625.1 Nanorana parkeri
TGAATAATTTTGTTTTGTCCATTTTTTTTTTTTTTTTTTTTTTAATTAAGTCAGATGCATCCGACTGTTTGAATTACAGTCAATAAGTACACATTTTAATTTAGAACTAAACAAATCGCACATGCCTATTAATGTACTTTTTTCAGAGGGATGTAAAAAAAAGTTAAACAAAAGATCTAAAGTGACAGTATACAAATAACGATCAGTTGCACACAAAAATGGAAACACTAGATCAAACAAAGTAAACTACTACAAATACACACTTACCCCTCAAAATAAACCCTCTAAGAAAAGAGTAAACACTTTTTTTACAAGTCAGTTTAATCTAAGCGGCTCAATGAACGCAAATGAGAGTTTCTACTTCAGTGAAATCGGTAATTTTGCATCAAGATCAGTTTCTCTGAAATCGCTTCTCTCATTCCTGTATACAACTTCTTAGTTTGCTGGTTTATTAAAACTAGGGTTGCACAGATACTTTTCGAGTACCAGTGCAGATACTTGGCATTTTCATGAACTACCAGGGTTGCAGCTGGGACCTGGCTCTGGCACTCCACCACTGTCCTGAAATCATCAGTCTGTATTGTTTTAGAAAAACTGTCACATGACAATAAACAAATATGTATCAGTACTCGTACTTGTAAGTACTCGGCAAGTATCAGTACTCGTACTCGCAAAACTGGTATCTGTGTATCCCTTTTATTTATAAAAACACAATTGCACATTAAAACAGATGTACAAATCCCGGGAGCTCCGTGTGCTCCTTACAAATGACAGCTGCCTCCTAATTTTTGAATTTGTGTCTAGTCTTGGAGCTCAAAAGTATCGGTACATGTACTCGTACTTATACCGAGTACTGTACTTGGTATCTGTGCAACCCTAATTAAAACCATTTTAGACTGTTTTTCCCAGGTACTGTATCTATAAAGGGGAAATGTGCTGGCTATCAAACTAGAAAAACAATCAGAAGTTGAGAACAGAAGTGCAAAATTTATGGAAAAATTGTCAAACAAAATGGGTGGCCTTAAACAGAAGAGATCGGTGTCACTAGTACCTTTTGAATGTCACTATTTCAATTTCAATAGACCAAAACCAGGAGAAACTTAACAGAAATTGTATAGAATAGTGGAGTCCAATCCTCAGTCACTTTAAAATGTCTTGTTATCTTAAAGAAAACCTGTGATGAAAGAAATTTGGAGGCTACCATTGCTGACCTACTGAATGCTGATCCTCTTGCCTCAATACTTTCTTAGGTACCTAGGTCAATGTCAAAGCAATAAGGTCAGTATGGTGAGTTGTATCTACTTAATTCAGTGGGCTTGAGCTACCCTTTCATTTAAAAATGCATTATTGTCACTGGCTTTTTGTAACAAATTCTGTTGCTGAGCAATATGGCTATTCAAATAGAATTCTGACAATATATCGCCAAAGGATATTTTTAAACTTTTTATCACTAGACCAAAACCAGTAAGAAAAAATAAACGCAAAATCTATATTTTAGAATTACGGAGTTCTGACCTCAGTCCTTTTTCATTATGTTGCCATGTGATCTTGATGGGAAAACCCATGGCCTCCATTCTTTTTGCAGATATTTTTCCTGGCTGTTGTGCTGATCCTCTCACCCAATACTTTCTGAGGTCAACATTGACGGTTGATATGACAGTTAGGCATTTAGTATTTTAAAAGAGGCCAACAGTGGCAGCCTCCTTGTTTCTCTTAACATTTGCTGTATGTCAGTAGGCTTCTCATAGGACAGATTTTTTTTGTAGGCCCAACTCCAGCCAAAATGTTGTTTGTTTTTTTAATTTTGGTGAAATGGACAGAAGCTCGGTCTGGATTTTATTTGCATTGTGTCCCGACTGGGAACATTATCCCTCACTAGGTTTTTCAGTAAAATAGGGAAGAGTTGGATACTCTGATGGGTTATTGTTACTGTCCTTGTATTTCTTTCCCAGTGACAAGTCCCCCTCATTTCCTGTCCTGCTGTCACAGGTACAGAAAGTGAGGTGAAATCTCCAAAATGGGGTCACGGACAGTAATAAAAACATGAAAAGTAAAAGACCTGGGTCCAGACAGACTCAGCTAAGTGTTATATATTTGGTTGTCTCTACATTTTGAAATTACCTTTCAGTTTTCTGATGGGAGGTGACCTAGGTGTGCCTTTACTGTTAGGTCACCAGGCTGAATCTGTTGTCTAGCAGGGCTGCATAAATCTCAGGAATGGATGGACAGAAATACAAATTCTATGGGGGGGTAGAACAGCTTCCATACAGTATATGTATTTCAGTTGTGTATTTAGCTGTTTCCCTTCAAGTTCATGAGTTTTTAATTGAAAATGTGGTGCTTGTGACACTGAGAAAGCTTGGACAACGGATTTCAAAGCAGTTGGCAAATGTGACATAGTATAAATAATATAATCCAGATTTTGGGTGAGCAATTGGGGCTTGTTCACACCAAATGCGGACCAGATTTGCATGAGTATTTGCACATGCACCGCAGTGTGTTTTGCCGCATTTTTGCAGCGTTTTTGACGTGTTTCGGGTCATGTTTTTTTTTTTTTTTTTTAAGCCTAAAATGGGATTTCAGTGCATTCCAGAGCAGAGAAAATAGGGCATGCGGAAGTTATTCCACATGCTCTGGAATTGAACGTTCTGGTGTGAACTAGTGCCCAAAATACCATTGGAAAACATTGGATGCAGTTTTGATGCGTTCTGTAACTACACTGCTCTGCACTTGATGTGAACTATCCAAATAGTTATACAATAATAATACAGTAATACAAATGCAAAAAATCGAATTGGCTGTGGTGGTGAAAAATCCGTGACTGATTAGCAAATCTATCAATTGCCACTACATAGATCTACCTCCTGGGATATTCGCTGCCAGAATCCCACATGGAAGGAAAATATATTTTAAAAATACATTCTTAATATATTCTTCCCAAATATATTGACATATATTTGAAATACAATAATTGTCTGTATTCAATATATTATTGAATATACAGTATGTTCCGAATGCATGCTGAAATATATTTCAAAGTGTGTTTTGGAATGCATTGCGGAATATGCTGTGAATATATTCTGGAATGTATGTTAGATGTACTTCTGAATGCAAAATATGTGGCAGATAAATAAATAAAAAATACATTCTTATTATATTCTGAAATTCATTTCCAGTGTATTTTATATAATGCAGGCCTATAAAACAAGCAAATATTAGTGCTAGTTTGTGATAGGTTTTGATGCCAATACTGTAGATTATATTAACCAGTTGACATCCGCGGTGTTAAACCCCCTTCCCATCCAGGCCATTTTTCAGTATTCAGCGCTGCGGTACTTTGACTGACATTTATTCCGTCATGCAGCATGTCAGTATCGATAGTTGGTTATATTTTTATTTTATTACTGGTATTTATATAGTGCTGACCATATACACAGCGCTTTACATGGTTGCACATTCACATTAGTCCCTGCCCTTAAGGAGCTTACAATTTAGGGTCCCCATCTTGCATGCTTGCATACAGGACAGATTTAGACAGGAGCCAATTAACCTACCAGCATGTCTTTGGAGTGTGGGAGGAAACCGGAGCATCCAGAGGAAACCCACACAAGTTGCCCATGTCTTGGTGTTGTAAGGCAGAAGTGCTAACCAGTACGTCACTGTTGCATCTAATCTTGGGCCCCGTTCACACCGGGGCAGTTTGGCCTCGTGGATTCGCCGACATGAATGATCCCATTTGTTGCTTTGGGGACCGTTCATGCGACCATGCGGGCCACGCGATCCGAACTGATCAGTGCGGTTTACATGCAGCTTTCATTTATCTGCAGATTTTCTATGGTCAGATGGAAAAGGTGGAACAGATTCCTCCATCTACACTAAACTGTGGATTGAGTAATCTCCACCTGGGCCAATCTGTTGCACTTTTTCCATCTGACCACAGAAAACATTCAGATAATTGTAAGGTGTATGGGTACCTTAACTCTAATCTTAGATTAAAAAAAGGCATCACATTTGCACCCTGCAAACGAGCAGGAAACATGCTTAACCAATTACATGGCACAGATTTTGCTGTAACCTGTATTTGGTGTACATTATAAAATGATTGTCTTGTTACTGGCATATAGACATATAGCACTTACATTTTATGCAACAACAAATTTATCTTAATTATTGTGTTTTAAAATGTTATAAAAAATTTAATATTTTATTTGCATCTTTTGGTTTTGATTATTTGTAAATTTTGAAAGAAAAAAACAAACTATATTAAATGGGAGAAAGTCTCTTCTACATGTATTCAGGATCTTTAGCTATTTTATAGCAATTGAAACAAAAAAATAGTGCTTTCCAAGTTAATTTTACAAAAATATATGTTGAAATGCCTTTTTTAGATGTTAAAAAATATCTGGAAAATATATTAATGTTACGTCCTTTGGGATAACACATTTTAATAAAATTTTGGAATGAATTTAGAAATGTTGAAATGCCTTTTTTTTAGATGTTAAATATCTGGAAAATATAATATTTTAGAAATATATTTTTTCAAATATATTAGTGCTGGTAATGATTAAAATTTTTGTGTTCGATTAATCGAAATTTTTTGTAATTGATTAATTTCGATTAATTATATTGCACATACAGATCCAACTACATTGGCCTATACACATAAAGCACAGCAATGAAGTCATAAAATATGGCACACTTATACTACTTTTGCGTGTGGGATTGCTATCCAGCTTTACAAAATCATAAGACGAGGAAAGATTTCTTAAGGTAAAGATCTCTTTAGGTAAATCTACCCGGCCTCTACCTAACAACTGAATTTTTACATTCTCAAACGACTCATCCCCCATACACGGGTTTTATCTTTTGTATCACTTTCCAACCCCCCCCATTTAGATTGTAAGCTCTGAACAGGGTCTTTCTAACCTTGTTCTAAATTGCACATCATAAAGCAATATACTATGTGCATTCCGGTGTGCTGCCAAAAATTCTGCATGCACAATTTGTGGTCTGTTATTGTGGATTGGGCAGATTATTCAAATGAGTGGGCCTCCCTGATTTAGCACACAATAAGGCTCAACACAATGTGCTTTAACGTGTGTTTATATAACAAACCACTAGCGGGAATTTGCCCTAAAATCTAACATGATGACCATGTAGGGGCCTGATTGTAAAGATCGGCTAAATAACTGTTTTGGATCTGAAGGCACCTCACCCAATTCACTAATAGAAAACTGAAGAGAAATTTCTATAAAGATTAGGTTTAGGGTTCTGTTGAAGGATTAAGGGTTAAGGTTACATTTCAAGGTTAGGGTTACATGTTTGTGTTCAATTAAGGTGTAAAGTTTATGTAAAGCTTACCAGTGAACTTTTCTTATTTGCTCCCTTTTGATCTGTTTAATATAATGTTGGAAACTTTTTAGTTATGTCTGTTTTTAAGTGCAAAAAAACTTGATCTTGTCAGAAATTCAGAGCTGTCTGATGTCCTATGCACACTTCTGCATTATCTCAAAGAGCCCTCCTGGGTCTTACTACATAATTATTAGGCTTTAGGTTGTAGAGATCTGAGAATGGGATGGCTGAGTAGTTTAGTAAAAGAAAAGTGGGAAGGGCTGACACCACGCAGTCCACAAAAAAGCTGTGTGTTTTGTTTTTTAGCCCACAACAACACTTAACTTTTGATCTGCACTCGGCTATTCTCTTTCTCTACTAAAGTGATGGAGGAAAGAAGGGAGATGCTAAAACGTATGTGGAAGATGGAGGGATATACTTCGATAAATTGTTCATGGAGAAGTTGGTCTATTTTGTAAATATGGATACCCTTTTCTTAGGGGGTCCCGGATTATCAGAAAGCTGTGCAACAGGTTTTCTATTTCTATAAACTGCTATCGAAAGAACACCGGCTTCACTCCTTTTGCAATGCCTCGAGGCAGCCTGGCTTCCTGACCAATCAGGAAGCTGTGAGGAAGGTCATGACGTACCACCCAGCTTCCTGATTGGTCAGGAAGCCATGCTGTCTAGCAACAAGTGAAGCCAGCTTCGTAGCCAATCAGGAAGCTGGGAGGCAGGACATGACATACTGCCCAGCTTCCTTATTGGTCAGGAAGCCAGGCTGCCTGGCTAGAAAGCCAGCTTCACTTTTTGCTAATCAGGAAGCCGGGAAGTGGGTCATATCCTGCCGCCCGGCTTCTTGATTGACTGTGAAGCCAAATTCCATGCTTACCCGCAGCACTGCCGGTCACGGAGATCTCCCTATGACAGGAAGTTCCGGTATCGGGAAAGGTATCGGAGCATTTGGGTGAGTACGAGTATCGGTGCATCCTTAATTTACTGTACTGTTAGGTGTGGAAATGATACAGAACTGTGTGGAGTGAAATTTAAGATGTTCATGAAAAAATTATGTCCAGGATTCTTTGAATTTGGTAAGCTTTTAAAGCATTTGAGTGTTAGTAACTGGTGAACATCCAATTTTATGTCAGATTTTGTGATACATTTCTCCCCAAGCATGGAAGAAAGCAAAGGGGTGGGATGTAGTGACATCATTGACCTTATATGACTATATTAGGCTATTAGGCTGACTATAATAATATATACCTAATATGGCCATATAAAGTATATGATGTCAGCATCCCGCCCCTTTGTTTATTGTACTGCTCCAACCTGCAGCTAATTGGGCGGGAGACCCATGTAGCTTGCGTGCTCAGATGAGCTCAGGTTGGGACCCTAATGCCCAGTAGATCACCATTTCTGGATTTCTCTAATTATTTCATTTATGTGTCAGTAATTACATCTGATTACACAGAAGTAACTAATGTAAACCGATCAGAAAACCAAAGAGTGCTGTAGTTGTATGAAACAAAAAGAAATGTATTGACTTTTTAATGAACACATTGTATAAATATGTAAATTCCCCATACAGAAAATGTCATCTGAAACTGTTTATGTAAGGTTAGTACAACAGACACAAGGGTGCTCTTTGCATCTGGAGGCTATAACTTGAATTTCTATTTCAGGTGACCAAATGGGAAATGGGGGGAATTGTCCCGATGGAGGCAAAGATTAAAATTTAACTCAAAAGTTCAATCCTTTCCCAAAGATAAAATCTTATCTCATATGTGGATTATGGAGTCAAATGTTTTACAAGATTTATGTAGTTATGTTAAAGTAGAACTATGAGGTGAGTGATTTCCACTCACTCTCATAGTTAGAGTCAACCTGTGACAAAGAAGCTGTCACAGGTCGGCTCTATCAATCGGAAAGTGAGCAGAAACATGCACCGATCTGCTCACTTCCCGATTGTCTCCCTGCGGTGACTGTCAGTCACCGCTCCCCGCAGGGATTCCTCCCTCCCCTCTCCTCTCTGATCCTCCAGCGCTGAGAGGGCGGGCACAGCTGGCTCTTCCTCTAGATAGGCACAGCCAGCTGTCACTCACGCAGCTGGGTGGATCTCGACAGTATTGTCAGAATCCGTCCCGGCTGCTGGCGCCCAGTTGCCCGCGATATACTGAGCTTTGGTTAGTCCATGGTCCCATCGCACTCCTGACCGCGTGAATCCCTGAGCTTTGGGTCACGGGGGGGAGGTTAGTATATGTCCTCCCGTGACCCTAAAGAGAACTATGGGGAAAAACACTTACCCCATAGTTCTCTTTTAAAGAAAAACGTGTATATATATATATACAAATGATTTACTCTGTAGGGGAACGCATGGGAATATTTGTGTTGTAGAACTTACATGTTTAAAGAAAGCATGCGTGTCATGAATTATGTGGTCAGGGGACATTCAAGAAAACTAAAGTATATTTATTAAGACAGTTATATTAACATACACAGATTTAACTTCAATAGAAGCACCTGAGTTTAAAAAAAAGTCTATATAAAGCCAAAACCTTTTTAGTTTTGCATAGGGGAAGAGTCTTGTAAAAGAATAGAGCGCTATACTTACCTTTACAGTGAACTGTGGCTTGAAATGCTACTGCTTACACAGCTCCCCAACTGTTGCAGGTATTCAACTGATGTTATTGACTTTTTGTAAGTGTACAGAGCAGCCCCTTCCAGCATCTCACAATGTAACCCAAAGTCCCTATGCAAACTATTATTATGATCAATCATCACTTTGTGGGAGGTATGAAAAACGATGAAAAAACGGCCAATATTAGTTTATTTAGTGAACCAGAGTGCTAAGATAATTCTTTCTTACTATTCCAGAAGTTATTTTCTAAGATTCTTCTACTTGTTTCCACGGGTCCCATTTGGAACCCTGCTGGTCTTCCTTGGAACTCTTATGGGCTATGCTTCCTGCAGGATCCCGCCTGATGTTCTCTGGGTGCCTTTGAAATAAAAACCAAGTGTAAAAAAATATAAAAGTATATAAGAATACAAAACAAGTGTAAAAAATAAAGGGATTATAAAACAAGTATTAAACAATGAAATTGTACAGTATAAAAAAAGTACGCAAGTATAATGTAAGACACATATAAAATAGGTCTGGGTTTCACCAAGTTAAGCACTGTAAATATAAGAAGCCATAAACATGCAAAGAAGGCTGTGGTAGATTTGAAGCTCAAACATCTAAAGAGTTAAACTCTTGGACAAAAGCTTTTTGTTTTTTTATTTGGATATGGTGGAGATAGGTTAGAAGCCCTCTCATGTTGTTATGGTAGTCTGTGCCCTTCTGATATGATTTCCCATTTATTCCTGTTCACATAAACACTGTCAGTGTGCAGTGCAAACCTACAAGCGTTTTCACCCTTCCGCCTCTACTATAAAACTGATCTTATTGCTCTCTGTGCCCCCCCACAGGATGGATGGATTCTCCTATGTGGTGTTTGGTAAATGTTTTGTCATGTTCCGTAGGTTGCCTCCCTAAATTAGTTACCCAGTATCGTAGATTTATTTATATATTTCAGTATCCTCATTTGTAATTTGATCATTTGTAATGTGTTTGCACCAATAAAACTCAAATCCAATATAGATTTTGAATATCTCATTGTAGCACCTGGAAAGTCCCACATATAACATTTATTCAGTTGGCAGGTTGGTCCGGATATTCGTTGATAACTTTACCAAATCTATGTAATATGAGGACCTACCTAATCTATCTAATCACTATGTATCCAATCAGCCAGGCACTTGCACTAGAGTTCTTGGTTGTTCCAGAGCCGTTCCCATAATGAGGCAGCCTGAGGCTATTGCCCCAGGTGGCATCTTATTGGGTCATGTAAGGGAAGGTATGGCAGGTGTGCTCTTAGCAACATATGGCGTTCTGGTTAGTGACCCACCCAGCTCCGGGCAACCGGTGACGGCAATAAGCTGGGCAGGTACTGTACACCACCAGCAACTCTACACCTCCTCCCCCTAGTAACATCCACCCCCGGTAACTTACACCGCCAGCACCTCCTCCCTAATGTGCACCATGTACAAATGTACTCCAGTCCGCCAATATATTACCAGGTAGGGTAAATGTTGCTTTATGTGCCTACTTTTAATCTGCTCATGTGTATGCCCAAATTATGTTGCCTGAGCTCAGCTCATGTATACATATTACAGCAAGTACAGAATGTGCAAATACTTGTAATATACAGAAGTAGACAACCCAGTTACTGTGTTCATTGGCGATAGACTTATAAAAAGTGGGTTTAGTAATGGTACCCCTATAGATGTGAGCCCCAAGAGGTCACATGACCTGCTATGGCGGTAGCCTCTCCGGTGAATTATCCAGAAAACCAGGAATAGACAATATCATCACTGAGCACATAAACTCCCCAGTGAAAGGACAAAGCTACTAGAAACCAGTTTTTCATTTATAAGTTGAGCTGCTATCTGTGAAATGAAAGAATCAGACGATCTATTCTGTGTAATTACTGGACCTGATGGTTTTATGACAGGTAAAGTATGAGTCATAAAACACATATGGAGCTTTGGAAGATTTATGTTGTGGGTGGAGGCTGAGAACCGACTATAAATAATATATGTCTCTTTGGATTCTCCCTGCCCTGTCATCTGTCCGTGTCACAGAATCGCGGTTTCTTTCTTTCTAAATACAGAGAACTGGTGAAATGTATTCCGAATGTAAAAAATATACTAACTACCTATGAGGCCCATGTGCAATAATCAAGCTATAGAATATGGATTTTTATATTGTTAAAATAAGTGTATATGATGCACAACCTTTTTTTTTTTTTTTTTTTTTTTTTTTAAAGTTTTGAATAGGGTAGGGAATGGTTAAGAGCCCTGTCACGGTTTTGTATCTGCCACAGACCAACCTCCAGACATATGCCTGAACTTTGTAAGCTGCTGCCTCCAGTGCCTGAAACATGAAACTGTTAAACTGCTATATACAGTATATATGAAAATCACCAAGAAACTGCAGAGCTGAATATGTATCTACTGTACAAGCAACGCTATCCTCCGTCTTTTTGTTTCAGCTGCTAGTGAAGGTTGTCAACGCTGTCAGTTTGAGAACCCTTAGTCGTATCTTCTGATAGTTAATGGGGTAAAATCGGGGGGAAAAAATCAAAGGAACAGGATGTATATTTTTCCCTAGTGAATGTGGTTTTCGTTCTGGAAACTTAATTTATTTCTAATGTTAAAATCAAAGGAGATATCAAACAACTAGGGGTGCACCGATACTGTTTTTTTTTTTTTTTTGTTTTGTTTTGTTTTTTAACGCTCACCAATACTGAATTCAGATACCAGAAGTCCCATTAAGGAAACCAGGCGGCATGCTAAAATCTGTACACATGCTAAAATCTGTACACATGCTAAAAGCTGAATTTTTGTATACAAAATAACCCCCAACAGTTATAGATTTTCTGAAAGAGGCCATATAGAATAGAGAAAAAGTGGTAGGTGCATTTTTTTTTATGTTGCACGATATTTGTGCAAATTCCAGAAATGAATTTTAGTGCACACAAACCTGATATAATATTACATTTTTGGTTAAAAAAAAATAAAGATGAGGTGATGCTGAGTAAAAAGATACCAAACATGTCATGTGTTAAAATTGTGTGTGCTCTTGCAATGGTGAAAAACGATGGTACTCAAAATTGCCCATAGGTGATGCTTTAAAAGCTTTTACTGCTCATCAGTTTAGAGTTAACAGCAAATGATGGCCCTAGAATTATTGCTCTCACGTTAAAGCTCAAGGTGTTACCCAACATGTGTGGCATAATCATAGTTTTGTGATGGAATTTGATTGATATACACTGCTAATTAGAACATATATGAATTATTAATTTTTTTATTACCACAACAGCACTTTATATTTAACAGGTTATTAGGTTTCTTTGTATTACCCACTACTCAGTGCAGTGTGAAAGAGGTGATTTTGAAATCATAGTTTGTGTACGCATGCATGCCCTGCACATGTGTCTATTCGCATGCAGGGATGGTGTGTTTTTTTTTTTAATTTTTTTATTAAAGGAAAGCTCTATTTATTGGGAAGCCGATCGCTGACTTCCCAATCCTCTCCCTGTATAGAGAGGTGACTGTCAGTCACCGTTCCCCGCAGGTATTTCCCCCTTCCTTCTCCGATCCTCCAGCGCTGACTGAAGTAATGAATGGGGAGGAGGAGGGCAAAGCTGGCTCTGCATTTAGAGAGGCAGAACCAGCTGTCAATCAGTCAGCGGGGTGGATCTCTATAGTAATGTCCCGGCTGGGGCACGGCTCTGCGCTCTCAGCATATAGTGAGCAATAGCCTGATATATACTGAGTTTTTGGTCACCGGTGGACATTAGTATATGTCCTCTGGTAACCCTGAAGAGAACTAGGGGTAAAAAAAGTTCTCTAACTTTATTGCTTACAAAGGGGCTAACAGGCCCCTATGTGATAGCGTTTGGAGGTGACAGGTTCTCGTTATGGAGACATCTGGCGTTTATTAGACCCCCCTGATGTCTCCACTGCCATCCAATGCAGACAATAAAACACAGGAATGTGCATGATCGCCTGTGTAACCGGCACTTCAGCTAACTTCTGACACTTCTACAGCAGCAGCCATGATCTTGGTAGCACCACTTCAAGACCAGGACCTACAGGTACTTAATATGGTCCTGTCTTCGGGAAGAAAAGACTACCATTGCAGTGGGGCTATCCCTGCACTGCAAGGGTTAACTGCTCATTTTCGTCTAGGATGATTCTGCAAAGCAGTGTTACTTGCCTGATCCCCGCTCTCCTAGCAGTCGGCACTCACCTCATCTCTGGCTTGTGGACAGTCCCTTTCAGTCCTCATGTATAATGCAGAGATATGGACCCTGCATTGGACGTAATGACATCAACAGGCCTCCAACTGCAAGAGCGAAGTGGGGGAGGAGCTTGCAGGCGCTAGTCTTGGAGCCCATGGGAGCGGGGATCAGGTAAGTAAAAGTCCTTTACAGAATGCCCTTAGACAATAAAGGAGCAGTTAACCATAGCAGTGCATGGGCAGCGCCACTACAAGGGGAGATACATGACCGATTAATTCAGCGGAACCATTCACGCTTACCAGCGCCAAAACCAAAGCACATGTGTGTTTTACTTGGGATCATAAAGTTTACTGACACCTTTGAACTCTATCACCTTCAGCAGAAAGGTGTGTAAGAGGGGAAAAGGAAGCAATAAAGAGAATCTAGTGAAACCGCATTGTCTAACTCACTACTTTAACTGTTTTAGCAATAAAACCGAATTCAAAACTCATTTCTGCTTTACAAGGCTGTTATGACGCGTCTTAATGTTCTTTGAAAGGCCAGTAAAATCCGACATTGTTGCTGCTTGTTTTGGATAATGAAGTTCCCTTTTAATTATGGAAGTTCTACAACTATCATATAAGGGCCCGTTCACATTTTACACTAGAAAGCGCACATGCGTTCTACTCAAAACGTGTATAATTTATTGTATTCAAATATAATACAACAAGGTGCATGTTATGTATGTTTTATATGCATTTTCTTCCTGCAGGCACATGGGAAATAAGGACATGTGACCTATTATAACACATATTGCATCCTTGATGCCTTTTCCATGCGATGCCATTGATTATAGTGTAACATCCAGATTTTTCAAAAATGGAACGCACTCCCCTCTAACACAATGCACTGACGTGAGGAACTTTACATTATCCTGATTTAAAGCACACTTAAAATGTGACGGTGTGGACGGGCACTAAGTTTAGCCTATAATAAAGAACTCTAGGCAAAACTTTTATTAAAACCTCACTAGAAGGGTTAACTGTTCGTTTTTGCCTAGGTGCTAAAATAAAGCTTTATACTCCCCTGAACCTTGGAGATGGCCAGCTGTCACAGGGTTCCCTCCAGCCTGTCTCCTCCTCTGCTGCAGAGATGAAATGTACCTTGCAGTGGCCTAAGGAACAAAGGGCCCTGGTGCAAGATTTTTTTGCTTGGGGGGGCCTTTCCGAATCCCATGCAACCATGCCTCCTCCAGTGTCGGAGCCCGGGACCGGATCTCATTGGACCACCCAGTCTCGGTCTGCCCCTGTTCTCTGCATCAGAGGAGCTTACAATCTAATTTCCCCCACAGTCACAGACCATTATTATTAGGGATTAAACATGTCAATTTAGTTTTGTTCCGAATGCAAATTTGGCAAAATTTCGTAAATTTGGACATTCGGATGCAGCTGGACGAGGCTGAATGCAAATGAATCCGAATGTTCTTTTAACAAAATTTTGGATCATCCGAATTTCGTCCAAAATTAAACTACATCAAACAAGTGACCGTTTTCTGGCCAATCAGGAAACCCCATCCGAAACTAAAACCTAGATTCCAAAAAATCAGAATAACGAAACGTGTTTGTACCTGAAAACCCCAAAAAATCAAACAAATTTTTTTTGCCAACATAAATGTTTATTAGGGATGCACCAATACCATTTTTTTCCAGACCGAGTAAGAGTACTCATACTTTTATTTGCCGATACCAATTACTGATACTTTTTTTTTCCCTTTGTATCATGTGACAGTTTTCTAAAACAATACAGACGAATGATTTTAGGACAATGGTGGAGCACCAGGGCCTGGGCGCAGCTTCAACCCCAGTAGTTCTGCCACTGACTCCAAGCTGTAGAGGGGCTACATATCTTAACAATACATTATACAGTAATGCAGAATGGCACTGGCTATAGAGGACTACAAATCCCAGCAATACATTTATACAGCAATGCAGAATACTGCCAGCTACGGAGGAGTACAGATCTCAGCAATACATTATACAGCAATGCACAATAGTTTATGAATTTGCTACATACTCTGTGCTGCCGCACTGCTTCGAGGTGCCGGCCTGATGTCTCACGTGGAGGGTCTCAGTAGGGGCAGATCTGGAGGGTCTCACTCTCAGCAGTGGCAGATGATGAGGCTCTCAGCAGTGGCAGATGTGGAGGGTCAGAGCAGGGGCAGATGCGGAGGGTCAGAGCAGGGGCAGATGTGGAGGGTCTCAGCAGGGGTATATGTGGAGGGTCTCAGCAGGGGCTGATGCGGAGAGTCTCAGCAGGGGCTGATGCGGAGAGTCTCAGCAGGGGCTGATGCGGAGAGTCTCAGCAGGGGCTGATGCGGAGAGTCTCAGCAGGGGCAGATGTGGAGGGTCTCACTCTCAGCAGGGGCAAACACAGTGGGTCTCGGAAGGGAAGATGTGTGGGCCGGCGCTGTAAACAGGCGCCGCTGTGGTTCCCCGAAAGGCTGCAGCTAAGTGAACAGCAATACACAGTGTATAGAACATGATGACTCAGGGACCATAGACCATTGCAGCGGAGGGCGAGCAAGGCTAGAAGAACCGGTTGAGACCCACAAGAATGTATCTATGTCCCTTGTACAACCCAGTTTAAGCTAAAAATTAAACTGCTGATGAGCAAATTAATTGACTTCCTTGTTACAGGAATGGCTACAAACCTACTTGTGACTTTCTTTGCATGGGATCAAGAGAGGACTAGGCTAAGGTCTGGGGCAAAACGAATAGGATATGTTGGACTGGTGTACTCCTCCATTCATACACCGATGTCAGTGACACATGGTATGCGCTCTATAGCTACCTGCTCCTTGTTCAGACCTGTGATCACAGCACCGGACAAAGAGAAATCTGACTTTCTTTGCTGCTCTGAGATGTCATGTGACTGAATGTAGAGATCCACCATGGATGAAAAGATGTGAAAAGCTGTCTCACAATAAACCATGTCCCTTAAGAATATCCTCCTTTCACCATGCCACCAATCACTGCAACACCATGGTGCACTTTGCATGGTACAAAGAAATGTCCCTAAAAGGGTAATTGGCCCCACAGGCCAAAAGTTACCAGTCCTTCCCTGCACTGATTTGTATAAATATTTAAGTAACTGCATACTGAAGCTGCATTTGCAGTTGATTCTGCTTTTATTTTGGCTTCCCTGGTTGATCCTTTCCCGCTCAATTACCTCATAACTGGATCTATGTGCATCTCTATGCAATGCAGACAGATCATAGCTGGTGGAAGGGACTGCCGGGGTGTTGTACATAGCTTCCTGAAAACATCACATCACCCTGCCTCAGTACTCCACCCTCAGCCCCTAATGCAAGCAGTGGACTGGCTCTTGGAAGGAATTATGCAAATATGAAGGGATGTAAAAATAAATCTTAAAAAGGACACGGGTAGGATTTGCAGCCTGACAAAGGCTTTAACTCCTCCTTATGCTATCCAAAACTAAGGAAAAAAAAGTTTTGGCAGGAGTTGGGCTTTAGGCTGATTGTATGTTATGTATTTCAAATCTGCTAATTCAGGCTTGGTCCCCAACTTGCTGTAGTACCTAATTATGGGCACAAGAGGGCGCTATTACACAATTTGTTATTGTACGGCTTACTAAACATAAGTTATAAATATTTTAACAAAGTGGCACTCTTACTTACTTGTACAATGTTACAGCTAGACATAAAAACTATAAGAATGTAAGAATGCGCTACACCAGACACATCAAACTTTTTTTTTTTTTTTGGAAAGAAGCCTTCAGCTACTGCTAAAACTTTAATTGAGCAAGCCTATTGCTCGTAGGCTACACTCCCTTACATAACTTTTCAGCTGAAGTGCCAACATGTCTTCATGCACCTTTAGTAGTGGATAATTGGAGTCCTCTGTTCTCTAATTGCAACCCCTTGCAGTGTAATGTTTAGTTCACCATTCTGTTGTGTTTTGAGCTGGATGTGATTACTTTAGACCTTCTTAAATTCACACTGGGGTTATTCACTAAGCTCCCAAAGGCTACCTCAGAGGTAGCAAGCAGAATCCAAAAAATGAAATACAATGACAGGCCACTGTCCTCAAATGACCCGAGAACAGCAGCCTGTCATTGTATGACAACAAATAAACGGAGCCAGCAGTACCGTCACGGGCGAGTCCGCCCATTTGCTTTCATTTGGGCGGGACTTTCAGTAGGGATCTGACAGGTGCGGCCAAATGTGATGTCACCACTAGCTCCGCCTATCTGTTTACATTTTGCCGTCATCTGTCAAATTGTTCATTTTGCAGGGGGAGTTAGTTGTATGTGGCGGGTTGGTGGGCGTCAGGGTTTTTTTTATTTGGACAACGCTGGACATCGTGATTGACCCTTCAATTACGTCTGGATCAATTTTGGGGATATTTATTTTTTATGAAAAGAATTGTCAAATACTTTTGCTGTGCTTTTTTCAATTAAAGGATTCTTTTCTAAAAGTCTGGTCTGTTTATTTACATTTTACTTTAACCCTTTAGTGAATCAGTAGGAGTACAAGTACCCCTTACTCATTCACAAGGGGGGCAGCATCTGGATGAAAGGGGTACCCTGAGACAAATAAGCCCCCTGCCCGCAGACCTTCACAACCACCGGGTCAGGGTTGTGGCGGAAGAGGCCCTTGTCCCCAATGGCATGGGGCAAAGGGGGAACCCTTGAAAAGCACCCTCCCCCCAATGCCAAGGGCTCGCCCACCCCCTTTTCCTGCCCTGCAAGGCCTGTGCTCGAATTAAGGGTCTGGTTGGTAATTTTAGGGGAGAGACACATTTTGTTTCCCATATTTTGGGGGGGTGGGGTTCCCCCTTAAAATCCCTACCAGACCTAAAGGGCCTGGTATGACTTTTGGGGAGAGCCCCACGCACTTTTTCTGGTTTTTATATTTTACTTTTTAACTTGGGGTCCCTCCTATCTTTCCTACCAGACCTAAAGGATCTGGTATGGATTGGGAGAGGGACTCCAGGCTTTTTTTTTTTACATTTGCAGGAAGAATGGTCAGCTTTGGCTGCTGTGCGGGCTATTGTGAATAGCCTGTACAGCAGCCCTTTGCTCTGGCGGCGGAAGTGAGCCAAAGGATTAGCCAAAGCTACGGCTATATCCTTCAGCTCCTTTTGTGAATAACCCGCTAAGTAACTTATAACTCTACCTAGACTATCTATTCAATTTGTGTCCTTTCAAGTAGACCTTTATACATCATAGTTGCTGGTAGACCTAAAGAGACTTTCTACAGTCAGATTATAATGGATATGGTGCACTACAGATTGGAACCGATAATTTTGTGATATCCTACACTTAATTCAAGTTATGAAAATCTCTTCTACTTGAATTGCAAACTGTGACCACTTTGAATAGAAACAGCCGACCTTAATCTCTACAAGGAGTCTACAATGTCTATTTGACCAATCCCTTCTACATATCTCCATTCTCTATCAGTCTTTCTGCTTGACTTCCTCATCTGTTCTTCTCATTTTACACTAATCAAATAGAAGTCAGACTAGGCATTTTGTATCTAAAATGACTAATATGATATCCCAAAGTACTGAGAGTTATGATCAAAAAAAGGATGTAGAATCAGCGCTAGAAAAGTTTTACTGCTCCTGTCCTCACCTTCCTGACACTTATCCCCCTTTTAGCCAGTGCAGTAATATAATTACATGTCAGCCAGGGAATGAGGGGATTTAATTAGGTGATGTCAGTCAGGGGAGGAGAGGATTCAATTGGGTAATGTTAGCCATGGAGGAGTGGATTACATAAGGTGATGTCAGGATCTGTGGAACAGCTTGTAACTGCACTCATTTTGAAGTTTGGGGAGCATCTTCTTTCACCCATAAAAGGTCCAAAAGAATGGTGGCCGCACAACGAGTTCCAATCCTGCATTTAATGTTATTGTTCACAACACAACCCATACAGACTCCTCCCTCTGAAAGAATCATTTTGTTGACTACCAAAATAAAATGTACCAGCGAGAAGATTCTGTGTGCATTGCACTATGAACAACAGTTTATTGTGAGATCAGAACTTAGTGTTTGGCCGCCATTCTTTTAGATCTTGTACGTGTGTGGCTGGTACAAG
Source organism: Nanorana parkeri (assembly GCF_000935625.1). Lineage (NCBI taxonomy): Eukaryota > Metazoa > Chordata > Amphibia > Anura > Dicroglossidae > Nanorana > Nanorana parkeri. The sequence continues at coordinate 307,236 of NW_017307650.1, forward strand.
CCATAAGGAAGCTGGCACTTGAGTAAGAAAATGTGCAATATTTGATTGCTTGGAGTGGGGTCACTACTGTGTATTGTAGGGGACCTATGTACATACCTCTCATCTCAAAAGGGCTTATCTGACCTTATGAGGGTCAGCAGTGGTTGTGCTTAAAAAACAGTCCCCATTGTGCATTATTTGGAGTGCCAAACCCTGCCCACGATCCTCCATCCTACATTGTTATCCCCGACAGAGCTACAATTTTCAACTTTCTATGTTCCAGATACTCCCAATTTACATTTTCTAACTTGTTTTGTAGCTTACAGGCCAGACTCTGACATCAAGAGCTCCCGCACCAGTCACCTACTATAGATGTCCAGAAAGCCCTCTAATCACATAAACTTTAAAGGGGACCAATCACTCCATTAGAATGTTTCAAGGAGAGATTTGCTTCTCTTCGTCTGCTGCATTCTAAGTGATATAAATTGCATTTTATCAAAGCAATGGGAGCTGAGGCCTTTTAATTGCTAAAGAAATAGGGCAGACTTCATAACATTTTTATAGAGACATTACCTCTAAACACACACACACACATACACACATACACACACACACCCACCGACAACAACAACACCCTGAGATTATAAAAAGCCAGTAGGCTATTAAAGCAGTTGTCACACGCCAAAAACTACAATCTATTGTTTTTTAGGTGGATGGCGCCCCTATAGACAATGGATAGTGTTTTTTCTTGTGAGCACATGTTTTAAGTTCTTATTATGTGGCTTTAATATTTTTCAGTACATGCTTTTCTTTACTTTTGCTATTGAATTGTATTGCATATAGATGTTTCTAAATGAACCAGTAGACGGAGCTCTATTTGTTCCAACTGTATTCAACCTTCTAGTGCGTCACACAGGGAGTGCATTTTTTCAATGAGCCTACTGACTCATAGACCTGTGACAAGGAGCAGCAAGGTACAAATATTATGTAGCACTGCATGGCAGAAGGTAAAATCTGCAAATGTATTGACTGCCTCATATTCATAGAGAACAAGGCTGTGCCACCAATGGCACAACTCAGGCGGCACATGGTGGGGGCAGCTCTTTACTGTCATAATGGACACTCCATACTCAGTGCAGCTCAGCATGACTGAGCCTGATCATATCACAAACTCAGCGTTACTGAGCTCCTTGACCACGTATTGCACACAATAGCCCTGTGTATGTTCCCATTGGTTGCTATGGGTCAAAGAGCTACCTGCACTGCAACAACCAATGACACTGTGCACTTGTGCAGCTCAACCCCTTATGTCATAGCAAACAATGATGCTCTGTGTCCCACACAGTGTCATTGGTTGCTAGGATGCAGACAGCCCAGCTGTTCAGCACCCTAGCAACCAATGACGAGGGGCAGCAAAAATGCCCACCACAGGTGGCATCCATCCCCGGCATGGCCCTGGTAGAGAATTACAGTCTACACATTAAATATTTTATTATCACACATTGAAAAGCAGGTTTTTCTTCTAGCTGATATCTTTTACATGTATATCATTTGAAAAAAGAAACTATAGCCTCCCTTAAAACAGGAACATTACAGGGTCTTAGTTCTTTGTTTGCTGGCCGGGGCTGTAAGTGGAAGCCTTGTCATCCACACATTATTGACATTTCTTTGAAAGTCGTGTCATATTTTCAAGCGGCACTAGTACAAATGACACCAGCTCCTGGGCAGCCACAAAATGACTGTCTGCACTCTCCCGACCATTGTGTTCAGCTGTGTCCTCACATTTACTTCACACACTTCATCTCTCCTTTCTTCTCCAGAAGCTTTACAAGTAGCAGATGACAGCTTAGGCCTGTAGATGACAGGATCTTTACTGTAGATGGAAGACAGGTTATCTGGAGTCACAGCTCAGGCCTTGGGCAACAGACAAGAGGTCTGGGCCCATTAACCATTTCATCGCCGGGAGATATTTGAGTGACAGGACTGATGATTCCAAAGATACTTGACCACTGCTAACAGGAGAGCAGAGCTCCCAACTGTCCTTCAACTGGAGGGACTGTCCCTCTTTTGAAAGTAATCCCCTGGTCCCACTGAGGACAATCCTTAGATGTCCCTCTTATTGGTCCAATGTCTACATCTCTATAAAAAAAATATTATATATAAAGTGTTGCATTTCAAAGGCCAATATAAAGGAGAAGAAGTGGTGGAAAGAAGCACTTGTGCGTTTAACCAATCAGTTTTTTGTATATTAATTCTTTGTGACCCGCACCACTGACAAGGGGTGCGCCCTTTGCTTAAATATTTGTACTATACGGTGTACCTCTTTCTGGTCTCAGTAAGTTGGGTGTGGGCTTCAGGTATAAGGACTGTGGCGGTCATTATTTTAGTGCAGTTACACACAGGGCTGGTGCTAGACTATTTTGCGCCCTAGGCAAGACCAGCTACTTGCACCCCCAGCATTCTATTTACTGCAATACGTTAAATTCAAATCAAATGTCACGTGATTCTAACCCTTTTTATTACATTTTCACCCAGAGTCTTAAATTAATTTGCAGAATTGCTTAACATCAAGACATGTGACTAATGAGACATGTGACTGATGAGACATGTGACTGATTTTTTTTATTTTTTTTGTCTGTCACAAAATCATCCTGCCTATGGCCAGCTTAATGACAACATGAATTTAAAGTGTAAATTAATTTTCTCCTCTGTTTCACCTCCCTCTATAAAGCTCCATGATCTTGACCCCGATTCACTTTCAAGCATGCTGTATCAAGAAATGTTTCTTTGTCCTTTTTACTTCATTGAAATTGGGGTTGAATCTTAGTGAATGAGGTGAAACAAAAGGAATCATCACTTTGCAAAGGATAACCAATTATTAAAAAAAAAAAAAAAACATTTGTCCTTCACATCATTAATGATTGGAGTTGTCACAACTTCAACTCAGTTACTGTGCACAAGTGAACATTCTCTTTGCAATGTGAATGTTCACTTAACTTAATGAATAAGGCAAAGTTGTGTTGAGGAACACATTTTTAATGTTCCTTGCACATGTTTGATTATTCTTTCCCAGGTGTTTTTTTTTTGTTTGTTTTTTTACTGTGTTTCATCTCATTCAGTAAGATAAGTGAAAATTAACTCTGAAAATGAACCTTGCCTTGTGCTGATGAGTCTGAATTACAGTAAAACGCTTTGTCAATGGTTGGTGTGTAAACCTACAAGGGAAAGCCTGAAAATGCTGTTATGCAAATAGTATTTAGAGAAAAACGAATCTAAAACGTAGCCCTTACAGTGGGGCTACCCCTGCACTACAAAGGGTTACCTGCTCATTTTGGGCTAGGGGCTAAAATAAAAATATATACTTACCTGAGCCTTGGCCCTATTTGGCTGCTAGACCGGTTCCCCGCAGCCTCTTCTCCCCTGGGCTCTGGTGGTCTAAGGACCTGTGACATTATAATGTTTAATGCAGCTGCATTAGACGTGAGGACGCCAGGGGACATTCCATCACCAGAGTGGAGAGGAAAAGAGATGAGTGGTCACCGCTGCAAGACTGAAGATTAGGTGAATGTATATTCTTTATTTTAGTCCCTAGAATAGTGGTGGGCAAGCCCTTCGGCTGTGGTGAAACTCCAAATCCCATCATGCATCTGTTTCTGGGATTCATGTCTATGGCTGTTCAAATCTTACAATGCCTTATGGGATTTGTAGTTTCACAACAGCTGGAGGGCCTGAGAGTGCCCACTCCTGCCATAGACCAAAACAAGCAGTTAACCCTTGCAGTGCATGGGTTCTTTTTTTGTTGTTGCTGGAGTGCTTCTTTAAAGCCGATTACTGGCTAAAGACAAAGGGGTCTATTCACAAAACTGCCTAAGTATCTAGCCGTAGCTTCGGCTGATCCTTCGGCTAGCTTCGGCCCCAGGACCCCTTCGGTTCACTATAGCCCGTACAGCTCCCAAAGTTGGCCAAGCGGCTCAGTTGAGCTGAGGCGAAAGCCAAAGCTGGCCAAATGGTACTGATGGCTGGGCTCCGGCCACTTGCAGAGACAGATTAGCGTCCCTGGTTACCGAGTAACCAGGGACTCTGATCTGTCATTACTCTCCCGGCCGCCCAGGAGAGAAACACTCTCTCCCTGAAAGGTTTAGTCTGCTTGACCAATCAGAGTAAATCTTTACCCTGCTCTGTTTGTTTCTTTTTCCTTCTGATGTTGGAGCCACCGGCGCCGTCAGTCAGGGAAAAAAAAACAGCATAGGAATGCATAGCTACATTCCTATTGGCTATTTCACTTTGCAATAGCAAACTAGCTATTGCACCCGCCCACTGCTGCTGTCAATCAGCAGAGGGGACCTGAAGTTCTCCATCAGGTCCCCTTCTAGTGATTGACAGCAGCAGAGGGCAGGTGCAATAGCCAGCTTGCATTCCTATGCTGACTTTTTTTTTATTCTGACGGCAGCAGCTGTCAGAATACAAAAAACTTGCAGATAGCAAAGAAGCTATTGCTTACTCTGCTATCTGCCATCATTTCAATCGTTTCCAATTTTTTAAATTTTTTTTTTACTTTTTCTATTCCGCTCGGTACCACAGAAGTACCGAGCAGAATAGCTGAGTCGAATGCCGCTCAGCGGCATTCAGCTATTCACTCACTGCTGTTCGGCATCTATGAGAATAGGCCGAACAGCAGCGAGTAGCCTGCCGGAAGGAGTCGAACTACTTCTGCACTTCGGTCGGCCGAACATGCTAACCATGTTCGGCCGACTCGAAGCCACCCGATGTACGGCTGATTTCACCCGATATACGGCTGAAATCAGCCGTACAAGCCTGAAGTGAAGTGTGGCCAACAGCGTACGTCTCACTTCACTTCGGGTCGGTTATTCACTCGGCTGCCTACAGCAGTTTTGTGAATAGACCCCAAAGTTACCCTTGCAGTGGGTCCCCCTACGCACTGAAGGAGTTAATTGCTCCTTTTGTCTAGGGGATGATAAATATGGTGAATTACTCACCTCTTTCCTTGTTACTCAGGAAGCTGGTGCTATCATTCCCTGTCTGATGCTCCCAATATGTGATTACACATTGTTGGTCAGAAAGAAGTTGTTGCAGTTGGGCAGTAAGAAGAAGCACCCGGTTGAACAGCGGATAGGAAAACTGCGGGGCGTAAAGGATAAGTATTTCACCTTATTCCCACCCCGTAGGCAAAATGAGAAGTTAACTCTTGCAGGATGAAGGGGAAACCCCTGCAAGGGTAACTTTATTATTAATTATTTTTATCATTATAGGTAATTATTGTAAGAAATACGTATGTTATCAAATGTACAAAAGTTAGTATAAATGTTATATCTTTGTTCGTTCAAACAAAAACTGAAATATGCTTTTTTGGTAGACTCACCTTTCAATTCATTGCTTGTAATGAACAAGTTAACCATTCACTTTCTTACTCTGCTTCATAGGGATGATGAACCCAGTAAAGAAAGAGGCATCCTTAGTGTTTACTATTTATAAATTGGTGTGTGCTTTGTAAAAAGTAAAGATCTAAGTGGCAAGTGAAGCAGCCAGGGAATAAAACTAATGTAAAATTAAAATGAACTCCGGGAAAAATCTTGTCTAAAGCAATGTGTAGTCTTATATTTTATACTTGGTGTCCTTTGTGCATTTCTCCAAAATCTGTGCAGTAATCCAGCTTGAAACAACTCTTTCATTTTTTGTCCCTCTGTGCAGAAGCTTCCTGTAATAAAGATCAGTCACTGCTGCTTTCTCTCCTTGTGACTAGTCTTGCACCCGCCCCCCTATAGTTTTCTGCAGGCAGCCTGTAGTGGGTGGGGTCTGCTGAGTCCCTCCCACAGCTCTGCTCTCTGCACCGGCTATGTGCAGAACAGTGATGGTATCACCACTGTGTGAAAAAAGTAATGTCTGGGTTTGCAAAGGCATTTGGTGCACAGAGGTCAGATTTTAATCCTTTGTGCCAAACGAGGAATATATTTAAATAAACAGCATTGATGAATGTCACAGGATAATAGCTCTCGGTTGTTTGAAGAAACAATGCAAACAAAACACAAAGCGAGAAACCTGAACTGAAAAAAACTAATTGTTCATTTTATTTACATAATGTCGACAATACTTTGTTGATGCAGTTATTAAATCTCATTTCTTTTTTTTTTTTTAAATTGCCATGAAAATTGAATGTACATAACACATAAATAGTCTGCCGATGTGATAGTGTCAAATAAAGATACACATAAATAAAAAGAAGAGAACGCACATACGGGATGTGGTTGCTTTCAATGCAGCTCCCCGGTAAATTAGAAAACCCTGTGCGTTAACCCTTTCTCTGCCAGGAAGGGCCTAAATACTGCACACAGTCCACGATGCCCAACTTCATAAGTGTGTTTGTCAAAGCAATATGCTCTGCAGTGATCAGTCCATGTGAACGGTGAAGACTAGTCCTCTTTGCCACATGAATAAATATATACAAGCACTTGCTAAGTGCCTTGTTCATCGTTTACATCCGCCTGCTTTAAGAATGCCATAATAGGTGAATACTGAAAGTCACAACTTATTGGCAGTATTGTTAAATAACCTATTTGATACAAAATGATATTGAAGTGCTTGGATGTCAAAGATTCTTTTGTTCCTGTTGGAGCCCTATGTCTTCATACATTTTCATAAAAACTGAAAATAAACTACTGAATGTAGTTTTGTAATGAAAATACTTTTTTCATGTTAAGTTAGAAATAAAGATTGTGTTTATACAATGTGCATAGAGTGAATACTTGCTTATGGGGAGGATTGCTGCAAATTTGCAAATCCTTCATTTTAAAATATATATTTTGTCATTGAAAAGCAAAATCTGATTGGTACTTAGCTACAAAAGGAGATGTGCGGAACAAGGGATTTAAAGAAACACTGTCACTTTGCCAACCGTGCTCCTATACCACTTCCCCACATGTGACCTTCCCATTGTGATAATGCTCGGGCTTACAATTGTCTGCTTAGGCCCAAGCACTGTCACAGTGAGGAGATAACATGCCATGGGGGAAAGAGGGGTGTGATGTTATCCACCCTGGTAAAATCTGATTCCAGCTGCGTTGGTGGGGTAAAGAGGTAGGTTTGCATAGGTAAGTCTCCCCTTAGGTAAGTCTCCCCTATTGGAGGGAATTGGACTATCAGCAGACAATGGCACGTTGCCATGAATGAGCAAACCAGTAGGGATGCTGATTTAGTGAAGCAGTTGAGAACCTTTACTCCTGTTTATTTATTTAGGCAGTGTATGATTTGAGAATCTTAGGTACAATTCATTTAATTAACATTCTTAAACTTAAAGTAACAGTAAATCAGCCGCAGTATCTCAGAAAGCTGAACTCCAGACAAACCGCTAAATACACAGATGAAATACATATAAGGGAGCTGTTTTACCTATCGAATTATTTCTATTTTTGCCCATCCAGTCCTGAGATTTACACAGCCCTTCCAAGCAGAACACCTCTGTTGCAGTTAAGTTAGGTCACCTCCACACCCTCAGCCCCTGATTGGATATTAAAGGCTTGTTCACTCCATATCCATTGACCTGTGCTGATCTGCACAGGACAATGCAGGCTAATGCTAGGATATATAGGAAATAATTGTAGGACATCTGATTGGTCCATAGTTCTGTCCCTGCAGAGTGCTTATGTACAAGCGAATACAAGAGGCTCAAATCAACATAAATATCTGTATTTATATTAGTTATATTTAAATCACATGTAATGCTTTTTTCATAAATACATAACTGCACCCACTGGGATTTTTAATGTCTGACTGGAGTTCAACTTTTAAAAAGGTAACAATATTAATTTAGACTATATGTATGTAATAAGGGAGAAATAGTCTTTCTTTGTATTAGCGCCTTGATGACAACAAGAGAGCAAATGCCAAAAAAGGATCATAGCAAAGTACAAAATGCAGTGATGGACAGTAAGTCATACTGACTAATCGGGGGGCAGCTTTATGTAGATTTGTTTGGTCAGACCAATTAAAAAAATCATCCCTGGTTGGTTGTTGTAGTTCACTTAATGGCTTTGCACTATGGAGTATATAAATCCCTTACACTTCCAAGACACAGGCCAGTTACCAGCCAAACTAAGGCCACCCACTCACTTTACGTGGCAGTCTGACGTCAAGTATACGATATAGAAAAATTTCCACTGGACAAAATATATTTTTGAATGTCTTTGCGTACACAAGAAACATGCCATGACATGCACACGTGTACTGTGTATGTGATGGCATTTCCAGTAGCAGAAAACATTATTTTGTGCCGTGTTTTTTTTTGTTTTAGCTGTTTAATACTGTTTATGTGAAGATCTTTAGTAGAAATGTTTTTACACGCCTGGACAGTACTGTCTTATATAGTGTTGGTGACTGCATGCCTGTGAACGATGTGCTGATGGCTCCCTTGCTAATTTAATTTATTTGCTTGGAAGTTGACTGAGTGACATGGAAGTCTGATCACACAGTAGACTTTTCTTTGTGTGTAGGCTGCCTTCAAGCAAAATATACTATTACTCTCTTCTTATCTGCTAAACATTCAGATCTGTCAGGTTTGGCCCTTTCTACTACCAAATCTTTTAAAGATTGGGACACAATCTCGAAAGCAAGTCAGGAAGTCCCTTTTACCAAGTCTATGGCTCTCACACAGATAGAACATGAGACATAAAATTGATTCCTCCAGACACTTTAAACATTGTGAATGGAGGAATCGCCAGTGCCATCTACTGTACAGCCGACACCAATGGCTGTCTCAATGCCCAAGCAGTGACTACATCCTGATGGATGTAGTCACTGTTAAGCCAACAACTTTCCACCTGCCTCCTTCAACTTTACAGTCGAAGATGTTGACATGGTTACCCTTGGCTTGAATTTGGAGTTGTGTGTTTGGCCAACTTTTGATGAGTTTAGATACAGGCACACCACTAGCTCATTTGAATCATACATTCGGTATGTCTTTAGAAATATTTCCTGTGTATTATAGAATTAAGCTTTTTTTTTTACCAAAGAGGTTAATAATGTTTACTTTAAAAAAGATTCACTTCAATTATCCAATCATGTGAAAAGCAAATTCCTATGTCTATTTATTTCATAAATAATATTTTGGATAACTGAATTGTCACTCTCTTTTTTGAGTGAACATCCTTAAGTAAATCAGCCTCATTCTCTATTGTGAATACAGCTATAATAGACCCTGCTGCATATATTTTCCATTAAGACTGCATGTTCTCTTCAGGTGTGTTGAGCTCCAAGTAAACTCCATAGTACTTCAACTGTTTTCTTACAAGAGACTATCTATCTGTAAAGGAGCCCACAGGATGGCTTTTCCACATGCAGTAATATCGAAACATGACCGCAAGAGGTTATTTTTAGCCAGACAGCACATTTCTGATTAGCAAAGTGTAGGCTCAATGCACTAAACTATATCACATATGTTATTTACCATGCCATCATTATTTTCATCCACATGACTGTTACTTTCAGCTCTCATTACTGAAAATAACTGTTGTTAGGGAAAATAATGATCCTTATAGTTTAACAAATGGGCCTTATTTATTAATGTGTCGTTATAGACTTTATGTATTACCCCATAGCAAGTAATCACTTTAAGACTAGAATTAGTAAGCTGCAGGTCTCAATCTATTGGTCATGCAGCAGCACAGATAGACAGGTTGATTTTAAAAATAGCCCATTGAATCTTTGGCGGTGGCAGGTTTAAGCTACAAAGGACAACTTTACACATAAACATTCGATTATCATTGTCCAGTTTTGCCAATATTAGGTAAAAATTGGGAATTTTTATTAATATCTTCAGGTTCTAGCAGACAGCCTCAGCCACCACGGTTGGGGTAAAGATAAGTCATCTGGAATGGCTCTTCTTACTAAGAGCCTATTGTTCATCCAACATAAGAGTGGGTAAAGGGTGCCTGCTCAGCAGATAGACATGGATATTTTACCAATAACCTGTTCACTTTTATAAAATATATATGTGATTTTCCTCCGGGTGTCTGGAAACAAGACTCCTTTTTGAGTTATCATCACCTCTTAACTCGGTGTTAGGCATGGCAACCATGAATGAGGATTACTTTCGGGAGATAAGTCACCATCGTACAGCACAATACAGTCTGGATCCAACTGGTGAGTGAACCTTTTTATGACTGGGTGGAGACTTTGAAGGCTGGGAGTTGGAATTGCTTTGACAAGCTGTGTCTTGTGGTTTCATATGAATCTCTGAAATAAAAGTCCAATAATACGTTTCGGCCAGTCCGTTGCCCCCCTGAAATTTCTACTGGCAAGCCGTGGTCAGTCACAGGAAGAGGCCACAGAGGTGACGCTGGTAATTTTGGAAGTGTCATCTGACCAAGGCTGGAGGTTCTGCAGGGCAAAGAGGGAAGAGTTGTGAACACAGATGGGGTCTGGCTGGAGCGGTTGGTTTATAGACTTCTGAAAGGCTTCTTGTTGAAGTTGCATTAATATCCGGTTTGCTTGTTGTCTCTCCGCCTCCCTCTCTTCTGCTGTCTGTCTTCTGGAGGTGGAACAAGAACAATGTCATTCTCAGTGCAAGCACGTCAACTAAAATGGCTTTGCTTTTGCTTTCTAGAGTCTAATAAAGAACATCTCGACACATATACAGCTGTCTGTAATCATAGTGTATCTGATGACCATAAAATGTAAGTTGTCTTATATGAAAGAGGTATAAGTAACTTTCATGAAATAGGTAACACACAATAGCATTGATACTGGTAAATTAGCTTGACACGGCAGAATATTGTTGACTGATTGGCCTCAGAACAGAGAAGATAATTTTCAAGTAGCTATGTAGACCTTTTTGTCAGATCATCGTTACTGTATAGGTGATCTTCTGCCAACTAAACCCTATTAATAACTAATCATGACCATAACAGCCAAAGAGGTTTTCAAATTAAACTGTGCGCTTGGGCCGGTAACAGGTTCACATTTGCTCTAGTTTTCCTAAATCAGCCCTATATGTTTACTCCAGTTACTCCACACAGTCACAATGTGAATTCTGACTGTTACTAATACTGCAAATCATTACTCTTCTAAGCGCAGTATTAAAGTATATGTAAAGCCATAACTTTTTTTTTTAGATTGAATAGGATTTGGTAAAATCCCTGGCAGTTTTTTGCCATTTGTGACCATTTGGGGAGATGTCCTTTCATCTTCTGTCCTATAGACACAACAGAAACGGATAGGAAATACCCTCTCAGACAATTGTCACTGGAAAAGGTGTCCCCATTGAAGGGTTTCACCTCTACTCCTGTTCTGGTGACAACTTTTACATTTTCCCTCACTTTTATCCCTAGTGAAACTGGTCACCAGGACAAACAGAGCAGTCAATCTCCTTAGCGGGGATGCAAACAGTAGTAATAATCTGACAGAGATTCCAATCCCTCCCTACATTTTGTGTGAAAAAGAATAATGCAATTAAGTTGTGTTTTTAACATAAGTAAAACACTAAATGCACTAAAACAGTCTCAGTGCTCTCTACCTCTCTACATTACATTTGTGTGTGTGTGTGTGTGTGTGTGTATATATATATATATA
>NW_017307650.1:319018-324624 GCF_000935625.1 Nanorana parkeri
ATATAATTTTAACATTTGTATTTTGTTTTCTTCTGTGACATTGTAACATTATTTGCCATATTACCAAAACAATGATTTGTTTTAAAAAAAAAACATACATTTAATTGTATATATTTGCAAAACTACATTATGTATAGATATAAGCTATAGAGCTACAGCTTGCACAATACATACATCTACAATGTACACAAGAATACTACAACCAGTACAGTAGATTTACAGTGTACATAAGACTACAACTAAAGTGTGCACGGTGTATCTACAGTGTACATAGGAATACAACTGCAGCCCACAACATACACCTAGACCATACATAAGAATAGATCTACAGCCTGTATAGTACAACAACAGTGCACATAAGAATACAACTTTAGTCTGAACAGTACATCTACAGTGTACATATAAATACAACTAAAGCCTAAACAGTACATCTACGGTGCACATAGGACTACAACTACAATCTACAACATACATCTAGAGCATGCATACAAATCTATCTACAGCCTGTACAGTGCACATAATAATACAACTACCATCTGTAATGCACTTGTGAAGTGTCTGTAAGAAGTTAGAACACAACTCCAGCCTGGATAGTACACCAGTGTACATAAGAATACAACTACAGCCTGAATGGTACACCTATAGTGCAGTAAGATTACAGTTGGCAACAGACAGTAATTATAAGTAAAAAAGCTGCACAATTAATATAGGTATTACAGTCGCAGGGTGTATATGAATGGATGTATGAATGTAGCTTCCATATCAACTACACTGTGTACAGCTACAAAGAGTCTATGCAGTGTAAAAGGATTGGCCCTCAGTTCACACAGTACAGAGTGAAAAGTAATACAAGGAAGGGTATAAACTGCTACACTGTGCACAATTCATTACAGCTCATTTAAAGCTGTTCTCTGGAAACAAAGCCTCCTTGTGTACAGCTTGGAACCAATACTGTATTGTGTATATAGCACTAATATATATATATATATATATAGGATTGTCTCTTCAACGTATTCAGTGCAACAAACTACATAAGATTACAGTGACAGTCTTTACAAACCAGCTGTATTGTATATAGAGAAACACCTATGCTATATACAGTGCAGCATGTTCTAAAATACAACCAAAGCATGTGCAGGAACATAGCCACATCGTGCATAGGACTGCAAGTTTAACATTTGTGGTAGTACTGATATAGTATGTACAATATGGGTGCTGTGTGTATTGAAATTTACATGTAATTAGTTTTATTTACTAAAGTAGCAGAGACTATTCACTCAGCAAAGTGAATATGCAGTGAGCTTAGTAAATAAGGTGAGGCTGTATTCACATTACTCACTCATAATTTTTTAATTCCCTTGCTAATGATTGGGTATTAAAGTGAGCAAAGCCTCACCTTATTTACTAAGCTCAGTGAACACACTTTTAAAACTAAGTAGTAGTCACTTAGAAAAATTAATATTAATTTTACAAAGTGAACAGTCTCTACATGTTTAATAAATCCATCCCAATGTGTGCAGCTCATTTGCTGTGTGTACAAGAATGTCTCCACAGCGAGTATCACTATATCTGTAGGTATATTGCCACAGTGAGTTTAGTAGAGATACAGTATGAATTTTAATACAACTACAGTGTGCATTGTAACACTGTTATAGAGGATGATTCACCAAAATGTTTGTGAGTATTTATCTGCACATGTTTAAATAATTGAAGTGCGCATTCTCAAATCCTTAATTAAATTAAACACATATTGTTTTCAGTAGAGATATAGTGTATATATATTAATATGATTACATTGTGTTCAGTACAGCTACAGTGTGTATCGGAATACAGTGTGTTCAGTGTGTGTAGGAATACAAGTATAGTATGTCTGGTACAGGTTCAATGTGTATATGGGGACATAGTGTGTTCAATTAAAGTACAGTGTATATGGTAAAACATAATGTTCAATAAAAGTACAGTGTGTACAGGAATAGAGCTATACAATGTTCAGTACAAGTACTATATATTTTAGAATTCAGAGCTACAGCCACAGTATCAATGTGTACCGCATAGCTTTGTGTGTTGCACAAATGTAATGTACATAGTAATACAGCTACAGTGTATAAATACTGATATAGTATTTGTAGGAGTACAGGTACTATGTGTACAATGCAGTTCCAGCATGTATAAAAATGAACCATAGAGTGTGTGCAGTAGCCACAGCACAGGCAGGAATATCAGCAATTATCCCCAATAAAGAATTATGCCTCTCTATATTATAAATGAGCTTGAACATGGCTTTTCTCCCTGCAGACATGACATGGCTTATCCCAGCTGACATCGATTTTATGCCAGAGTTGTGCTCACCTAAATGTACCTACAAGGCAATCATTGAGGAACAGGTAGGGTGCAGGGGAGATTGACATCTTCTCTGCTTACCTTACCAATACCCAGACGCCTGGAGTATGCACCAGCACTGCCTGCCTCCTTCTACAAACATTAGCCAGGAATCCTCCTGCACTGACTGAAAACAATTGTGTGTGTGTGTGTGTGTTTGTGTGTGTGTGTGTGTGTGTGTGTGTGTGTGTGTAATTTACTAAACGTTTATTAGAACAGAAAACCTATGTTAAATTCAATTTTTCAGATCTGACTAGGTAATGGAGAGATGTTTGTTTTCTAAATTCACTTCAACCTGAATGGGGTGTTTTTAAGTAAATTCACTTATCTAACCAGCCTAGTGAGACACAGTACTTTAGAAAAATTGTATGCATATAAGAGATGAGAATACAAATCACATTCTTGTTTGTGTGTGTGTTTTAATTGTACAAGCCAAATGCTAGACAGAGATAAATGAATGTGCATGGCTAGATAGAAAGAGAGGGAAGTTATTTAGGGTACCTACATCTCTGCATACATTACCAGTTCTCACTGAAGGATATCGCCAAGCAGTATAGTCCCTCTCCACATAAATCTCATGATTACAATTCAGGGGTATAGAGATCATAGTAAGGTAGTGTGACTCCCTATTGGTAGACACTGTAATGTCTGTGGGGAGAGATGATTGCTGTCCTCAGTATATGGCAGATGGCAGCAGAGGGGAGTCCTATGTGTGTGATATCTCCATCCTGATCTTCTATCAGATAAAGCCCAGGGATTCCTCCATAGGGGATTGCATGGAGATAGGACACCACTGAACGGCTCTAACGTTATTACAGCGCCTGGGTGACAGTCAATATCCATATAAACGTATGTGACCCCAGCTAATTACTGACACCCGAGCCTTATTAATATGACTGTCCACACCGGAGCCATTATATCAGACGAATACACACAAATACATTCACCGCCATATAGTTCAATTACAATCTGTCTTATAATGATTTCCCAGAGGGTTGCGAACTTAGCAAAGGCTACCATTAATATTCAGCTCGTATTCGCGGGGACTTTAATACAACTATTTCTTCCTATCAACCCATCTAACAATAATAATAATGCATGTGCTGTTGATATTATTAATTTTATTTTTAAGATAGATTTTTTTGTCTATAGTTATATAGACCCGAGTGCACTTACATCGGTCATTATTTTAATAGGAAAACTAAAATGTGTAATAACAAATGGCTACTAATCCTTATCGTACATTTATACTTGTAGAGCAGGACAAAATGATGATGATGATGAGAAAAAATATAATATAATTATTAACAAAGTGATTGTTATACGGATTGCGGGGCTAGCGATGAGCCATGTTGTGTAGCCATAATGATGCTAAAACATAATACACAACTTGCAGCATCAAAAACTTTCTGAAAGCATGTGAGATTAGTCATTGTGAAATCACTGTGAACACTGTAAAGTAATATGCCGACAAACATAATAAAATCCAATAAAACCCATGCATTAAAGCATACATTAAAATCCAACAGAACCAAGCATACAAAACACACACTAAAATCCAATAGCACCCACAATATATAAAACAGACATACAAATCTAATAGCACCCATGAGACAAAGCACACACAAAAATCCAATAGCACCCACAATATGTAAAATACACCTAAAAATTGAATAGCGCCCATGAGATAAAACACACATAAAAATCCAACAGCACCCATTATATAACACACAAACACGAAAATCCAGTATTGCTTGGGAAATAACACACATAGAAATCCAATGACACCTATAATGTAACACACTTATGTAGATGAGATAGTTCCCTTGATAATACACACCACCTGTACAGGGAGGGGGTTAACGGGCACTGGTAATGACGTTGGTAATTATGAAAATGTCATTTAATTGTGTGAATTAATTGCAACTCCATCTGAGCACAGAATATCTCATGCCCCACACTGACCGGGTACCCTAGGAATGGTGACATATACTATATATCTTTTGTTAATACTTAGAGCACAGGCACCTCAAGGTCTGCACTTCACTCCATCAGATAAACCTGCATCGTAGTCTGTAATCTAGTGTAATATCCCTTTTATGTCATTAATTTAACCCGTTCCTGTCCAAAGCCCCATGGGATGCAGTGGTTGGCTGGTCCTCAAACCACTTCACTGCCTGGGAATTCGCTAAAAAAAAGATCTTAAGGAGTATGTGCGAGGAGCAGCTTCATGTCCTCACATGTACAGTATAGCTACGGAAGTCTGTTCTTTCTAATTCCCCAGCTCAGCTTCTAGAACTCTTCTCATGGCTGACCACACTCTGCAGCACTGAATGGGTTAATTAATTGCTGCAATGGCCCAGGAGGCTTTAATTTACATTTGTATATAAGTTATCACATTGCTTTATATAGTGTATTATAATAATTTACTATATTTATAAAACACAAAATAATGGGGTTACAGTATTTACAACATACAAGTAAAGTGAATAATGTACGAGGAGCCAGGGGGAGATGTGTATGTGCATATAGCAATATTCACACACTCAACATGTATTACATAATCGCAGAGAGACATACACATAGGAAAACTATGTGAACTTTCTCTGAACTTTATGACAGCTGCATGTACAGTAATTTTTTTTTTTTTACTTGATGGAAAAGAGTTTGTCCAGCGCTGAAAGTGGCCAATTTTTTATAACGTGTCACTGACAATGTGTAATTCCTGATATCCTGAAGGTGGTGAACATTAACCAGGATCATGCTGGGAGCATAGAAGGACAACACTGAATTCTTATATGATTATATTATTATAATTATTATAGGATCCAGAGGGAACTGATAAAGAGCAAGCTTCCTATCTCTGCTCTGTGGACCAGCCTGATGGGGAGAGGGCAGAAATCCTTAGCAACCAATACCAGTTTATCTTCATGATTTATGACTTGTTGCTATGGGTCACAGCATATTACCCATCAAACTGTTCTTTCTTCTTCTATTGCCTTCAATGATTAGTCTCCATTCTAGATCAACGCATCTAAAATGGAACTCTTTATATTGATATATTTATTCTACTTCTCAGAAATAGAATCTTGACATATGAGAATAGTGTCGTAGAGACAATTGACACAAGGTATAAAGCATTATTCAAGGCAGAGGAGACAGCCATTAATCATCTATCTATCTATCTATCTATCTATCTATCTATCTATCTATCTATCTATCTATCT
>NW_017307650.1:325418-327074 GCF_000935625.1 Nanorana parkeri
TTGGCATTTTATATGCAAATATAGTCAGTCCTTGGCCTTAAGGCCTTAATACCTATACCTTAATATGGGTGGCTGACATCAATCAACCAGCAAATTAAACAAATTAAACAACTCAATGACACATTGGAAGCTTGTAAGGAATATTCATACATACTGCTATGATTGTAACCCACATAAGGCTCAATAAAGGAAGCTTTAAACACGGATTTTTATTTTAACCATGTGACTGTAATTTTCAAATCTCATTTGTCTCTACTGGAAATAACTATCACTTTAAAAGAAATAGGATCCTTATCCTGGTGTTTTGAGACTAATGCATGTAGATTCGCATACACTTCCTGCCAACTGTAAACAGAGCTGATCAGGGTCTAATGAATTACAACCGACTTTTGTATGATCTTCTATTTGTTTTACATGGTTACCCTCGTCTATAGTTTGCAGCCCTGTTATGGACTTTTTTTTATATTCACAACCTCTTACATATATAGCAGACATTTTCTATATATCCTAGTCCTCGTTCATAGTTTCTGTATATTCCTGCACCCTTTTAAATGTTTTAAATGTATCTACCCTCTTTTATAGGTTTATACATTAATGTATTCTTTTACATTATCTGTACATTATTATTTTCTGCCCTCGTCGGTATTTACTAAATATTCCGTGCCTTTGATATGTTCTATACAGTCATGGCCACGTCTGAATTTTCTATATTGCTATGCCCTCTTCTGTATATATTCATGTCATCTTCTACAAGTTTTATAATACATATATTATTTTCTGAATTTTCTGTAAAACCCTGTCCTTTTTTATCATTTATATATGCCTGTCATTTTCTATATTTTCTATATATAAATGATATATTATTTACAAGAGGAAATTTTATATTTATTCCCTCTAATATATTTTCTATATATTCCAGTCCTGGAATAGTTTCTGTTGTGGTGGTCCTGTCTTTACACAATTTTCTGTTTCCATTCATTATCTTCCACAGTACTTAGAATAGATTGATTAATGTAATAATGACAGTAGCGATAGGTATAGAAGAGAGATACAGATATGTCAATATCTTGTAGGTCTCAGACAGGACCGGACTGGACTAATATAATATAAAAAACTTCATGAATATATCCAGTTCTCGAATACCAGGATAGTCTCACGCAGGAAGGATCAAAACTTTCCCTGTTACAACTGTTACATTTTTATTACCAGACAGAAACTTTCTTCAGCTAGTTGAGGTTTGTTTGTAGCATTTGTTGTTGTTATATATCCGATTCATCCCAGTCTAGTGCCACACAACGTTGTAATGTTGCAGACGACAGCGTGTAAGTGTTTATAAAAACAAACAACCATTTGGTCTGTAATTACTATTTCCAAATGTGTATTTCTATAAATATTCTTAGTTTATTCTAGCTATGCAACCTGCTATACGTCTGATTAAACAAACACTCAAAATACATCTAAACAATATCATATTATACCATTCTTTTTTTTTGTTATACAATGACTTGAGCATAGATTATATATATTATTGTGCGTTTATATTATATTATCAGATATCGTGCATATTATATATGTAAACTACACCGCAAACATGTGCTTATGTTAACCTGTTAACTTGAAGCACTCCTACCTCATTTTATAACAAATCGAATATTA
>NW_017307650.1:327112-337231 GCF_000935625.1 Nanorana parkeri
ATGTCCAATATATTTTACATATATTTCTATTACTGTTGGTATTATTATTATTATCATTATTTTAATTTTTTTATCATTATTATAACTAGTTTTAGGCCTGTCCTAATGTATTCCCAGTTAGCTCAGATAGTATGAAATTATATAAATGGATATAGAATATTCTGTGTTACCCTGGCTGTACAGAGAGAATAGACAGGGAACTGGGAAGTGTTGAGCAGTCTCAGGTAGGGCAGAGGCCAAGCAGAGTCTATGCTCACCTACCTGTGAATCTGTCCTTAGTGTACCTCCTATTACTCTCCATCCAGGGGAAGGTTAGCCCTGTAAGGTTGTTCATATTGTTCATTGCCCCCATACTGGGCACATTTGGCATTCCCGTGGAAATAGGCTGGTGCACGCTGCTAGTCAAAGGTCTATGAGCAGGAACCCGAATAACCCCAGCAGAATTAAGATTGTTCCCATTCATATTCATACCCATGTTCATATTGTAGGAGCCAGTCAAGGAGGCCATGCTGCAAGCACTGTTGTTGTATCCCCCGGTGCTGTTATTGCTGTAGTTGCCGGTCATGGTGTTGTAGGCACTGCTGACAATGCATCCCAAGCCATAATCAGAATCCTGTAGCCTGCTGCTGGAGATCATACAACTCCCCTGGTCTGGATTGTTCAAAATCTGGTCAATCCCAAAACTGATGGGCTCTGCGTGGCTCTGGTGGATGTGATGAACCCCTATGTGATCCATGCTTGTCGGAGATCCTTCCCACACCACCACGACTGGAGCTCCAGCCCAGAGCTCTAATCAGATAACAGATTCAAAAAAGAAATGCCGCTTTGTCTCGCTTCAATTGTTTCCAATTCCTGAGGCAGGATAAAAAGAGCAAAAGGAAGAGCTAAAATGGATGGTGCTTTTTGCATTTGGTTAGTGTTCTCTGTGCAAACTGGGACATCAATCACACAGCCAGGAGGCCTGAGAGAGAGGGAGCGGAGGACTCTTCCGCCCTCAACGCTGATTGGCTGCCGGCTGACAACACGCACATGAATGACAGCATGAGAAAGAGTCCTGTGCCAGAACACACAGCCATACAAAGTCACGGCGCACAGTCCTCATACAGAACTCCAATGTACACATCCCAGCATAGCAAGACATTGATAGGGGGCTGCTTGTGTCTATAGGGATCATGGGGGCATTATAGAGGGGTACACACTGAGTTTTTATTATTATCTTTATCTGCAAGTCAGTTTATTCTTTGTACTGGCTAGATAACACATATATTGAATGAAATATATTTTAGATAGATAGATAGACAGATAGATAGATAGATAGATAGATAGATAGATAGACATTAAATAAAACAGAATAGACAGATACATTAGAGTAATAGATACATGGATATTAGATGGATAGAGAGAGATAGATACATTAAAATGAATAAAGAAAGCAAGAAACTCTATCTATCTATCTATCTATCTATCTATCTATCTATCTATCTATCTATCTATCTAATATCTTACACACACTCTTTATATCCCTTTCTGTCTACAGACAGATCAAACAACCTATTTATCTATACACAGTTTATCTATCTGACCAATTATGCAAATTATTACAGCAAAACTTAAAAATAAACTTTAGGTGTAATTAAAGGCAATTTTTTAAAAGATTCGGATAGTTTGCTGTCTGTACCCCCCATTAGAGAGATTCATCTTTCTATTGCTGATGACCAATGTCACCAGGAATGAAAGTCAGGGTAAATCCACTCATTAATATTCTATTCTACTGGTCCCTGTGACATCCAGGGGATTTCCCTCCCATTGGAAAGAGGGCACCTCATTTCCTGTTGTGTCTAAAGAACAGGAAGTAGTAGTAAATCTCCTTATTGACAGACAGGTGGCAAAAAAAATGATGGTGACTTTAGCCAACCCCCCTTATCTATGCACAATTAAAAAAAAGTTGACTTTGAATAAGAGAAGGTAACTATATTATAGTATTAAATAAAAAAAAGAAATACATTTGCATACTTAGCCGACGGAAGGTTCTCATAATTGAAATTCTGAGCTGTGGCAGGCCAGAAATGTCATCCACTTTAATAACTGGGGCCTCACATCATGCTGACATGACCAAATTGTATAAATTGATAAGCTGTTATCACCATAATTCGCTTTACAGCAAGCAATACATCTTCCATATACAATTTATGTCAATTACCTTTCAATCGTGTAATTAGGTCTTGAGTAATGCCCCGGGTCCCGAGATCTCGTTAGAATGGAAGTCTCTGGTTCCTCCTGTGCTGGTGACCCCCCATTCTTCTGCATTCCCTGATCACTGACTATAGTCGGGGCTCCTTATTGGTCGGGGCACAATTTACACAAGATCTGTCCGGTCACTTGATTATTTTTCTTCATTCTGCCACTGATAATGTTTTTATTGGAACATATCTGAGTAGTAGTGTGTGTGTCCCTATCACAGCCGGTACAGGGCAGATAGGATTGTATGGAGACAGCAGATGCCTCCGACCAAGCCTCAGGCGATCATTAGTTTTCTCTTCTCGCCCATTATTATTATTGCCACCAGCCTGCCTGTGAAGGAGACTCCTTCTTCAACAAAGCAGCCAGGAATGTATAGGGCAACGCAGCTGTATCACCCAACTGATACACCGATGTGATTGGCCGATTAATGATCAAAGAAAAATATTATATCTAATAATAGCTTCATTTATATATAGCAAAATATGGGAAATAAAACCAATAAAAGGTGTAAGCACTTGGCAATGTAAAATGTGTGCGTGGTAGCTAAAAACATGATAGATAGATAGATAGATAGATAGATAGATAGATAGATAGATAGATAGAGATATGAAATTACCGGCAGGGTGTGAAGAGCTCAGGTTGTGCAATGTGTATTCAGCTTTCTGTAGAGGTGACATACATGAAAAGGATGATTTTCCACTGCTATCTACTCAGCAATTGCATTGAGTTTGGGGTTCAACTATCGCTAACCTTTTTTTATCTTCAAAACATGAGATTGTATTTTTTGTTCTTGGCTATCTCTGCTGAAATGCTATCTAGAAATCTAATGCTTACAAAAAGTTCAGATTTACTTTGTATGATATGTACTTTGTTACATTGTTACTTGTCTACATTGTTTTCTCGTGCTCATCTGTCACAGGATGACTTTACAGACAACCCTCATGATCTCTTTCTTAGATTCTTTTTTAGACTTTAGACATATTATATAATTGGATTACTGTTATTGATGCATTTTATACGTAAGTATTTAGGAGCCTAGGAAGTTATGAGCACACTATAGCTTCCATAAAAGGCCTATGTATGAGCTTTAGACTAGATTTTTCCAGGAGGTGCAATGCTGGAATAATAGTCATTATATTTCCACTCAATCTAGTGCAAACGTAGCCATGCATGCAGGCATAAGGGCGCTAGAAGCAGACGCTAGAGCAAGCATACTGTCAGAAGTATGTACAGTGTTATGTGTGTACAAATGTAGGCGCTAAGTAGGCGCCCATGTTAAGGAATACAAACGCCTACATTACCAACACAAGCACCCAATTTAATAAAACAAGCGCCCACAAGCGCCCAATTTAATAACACAAGCGCCCATTTGACTAACACAAGCGCCCACTTTACTAATACAAGCGCCTATTTTACTAACACATGCGCCCACTTCACCAACACAAGCGCCTATTTTACTAATGCAAGCGCCCATTTTACTAACACTTGCGCCAATTTTAATAACACATGCCCATTTCACCAACACAAACGTCTACTTTTAGGAAAATACGCGCTCACTTAGCGCCTTCATTGAAGCCAAAGTTTAAATGTTAGAATAGAATATTAATGTTGAATATCTTTCCTGCCTTTAATTACGGTTCGAACAATGTAAAGCTTCGATAAATGCATCTTATTTAATCGCTAATTATCACTTGGCATTCACTGGGAACCCACCGATTGGTAAAATAGGGTGTTGGGAAGGAGCGCTCCCTCGCTGGCGTGTAGTACATAGAAGAACATAGCAAGATATATGTAGACAGGTGTATTAACCTCTCTTGTCAAAGATTTATTGCATGTTATCAGACATGTCAGTCACACGCATGGCATGATGGGAGCAATCCTTTTATTTGGCTTTGACGTTATTATTGATTTTATTCACTGATTTGGAGAAGGAGATGTGATCGTTTCTTCATATGGACTTGGATCCTTCCTGATTATATTATAACGTGATCTCGATATACACACATCAGAGAGATCAGACACATTGTAACATAGGAGCAGAGTTCAGCTGAGCAAGATACAGAGGCTCATTGTGGCTCCGGGAGACATAAATATCTCTCTCTCTCTCTCTCTCTCTCTCTCTCTCTCTCTCTCTACCTCTCTCTCTCTCTCTCTCTCTCTCTCTCTCTCTCTCTCTCTAACATAATAACAACATTCATGCAGTGGACGAGTTGGGTGGTAGTTGGATAATTGCAGAAGGCATTGGTGATACCATAGTACAGAGTTGTACTAACATCATTTCTAATAGGATAAATGTATTTCTCTAAAATTAGGGGTGCAGACTGCAGAAGTGAGAAGGGCAGTAGAAGCAAGTGTCCCAGACGTGGAGAAGACAAGGGAGCATTAGACCTCATTAGATAAAGATAAACCATTCTCTTTTGGCCGTAGAGTAGGCAAGTTCTTAAAGTTATCATTTTACCAGAATTACCATCATCCCTAAACTTATAATAGTTATATATTAATTATCAAATTCGTTATAGCAACAATCCAGGATGACCATTTTTGGAGGAAGGGGTGTCCTTAACTTCAACCTCCAATCCTAATCCTAAACCTTAAAACATATATATATATATATGTGTGTGTGTGTGTGTGTGTGTGTGTGTGTGTGTTATCTTACTCACAAAGTACAATCTTCAATCCTCCAATCCCTTGCAAGCCAAAATCCTGCTTTTATTTTGAACTCCCTTGCATACGATTAAGCTTAGGTATTCATTGTTAACACAGCTTTCATTTAATTTGTAGCAACCCAAAGTGTATATAGACTTTGCCAAGTGCGAACCCATTACTCTTTTAGTAAATCAGACCCGATGAGGTTGATTTACCAAAGAAGTTGAGGATCCTTGCACATTACAATGAGTGAAGATTGACTTCAATTATCCAGTCATGTACAGCTGAAATGAGCAATCATGAATTTGCTTTTCTGGTGATTGAATAATTGAAGTGGAATTGCACTGGTAAACATTTTCAGCTGCTTTAGTGAATGTGCCTTCTTGTCTCAGCCTTATTTCAGGAATGTCTGCATGCTCTTTGCTAGTAAGACATATTGGTGGTATGGATCGAAGAGGACCTGTATGTGGGATAGGCTGACTAGACTGCAGAATGTCAGAGAATTTCGAGTGCATTATCTGGTCAATGGAGTGCGCAGCGCTGAGGGGGCTATCCTCCTAACATCCGCATTAATATATGAATATTTCATAGGCGATCCTCTTTGTCCAGCAATTGACCGACATTAACAATTCATGGGACGATCCGCCTCCCAGATTTAGACGCTTTCAGCCCATTAGTGAAACTTGGAAGAATTTCATTCACAGGTAAATAATTCAGAGGCGATGCTGTCATTTTGCCCCAGGACTCTGTATTCCCAGTACGCTCACACTGGACATGTACCTAGGGTACTGGAAAGGTGCTGGGGTACCCTAGGGAAGAGATGAGGAAAGATAAAATGTCATTCCTTCTATTTGTTACTCATTTGTCTTCCACTTCTGTTACTTTTACTGATACTGATATTAGGTCATTCCACCTACTATAGATTTACTACATGAACATGCGGCAAAAATGTACTGATCATTTTTATATGGCTAAAAAGTTCAGAGGTAAATGATGAGTAAAATGCTTGCTGCAACTATATGTTTACATGTCTGTTTCTGCCGCCATCGCTGATATTAATCATTGGAATTATTGTGATCGCTTGTAAAATATGATGGCAGGTATGACCTTGTTACCACCACCACAGCTATCCTCACTTGTAGTGTTCATGCAGCTTCTCTTACTTATTTACCATTAATACAGATAAAATGTTTATTAAAATACTACTACTACTACTACTACTACTACTACTACTACTACAACAGGGAAAACTACTACAGCTAATACTACTATTGCTGCGGCTGCTACTACTACAACTACAGCAGCAGCAGTTACTACTACTACTACTACAACAGCTACTACTACTACTACTACAACAACAGCTACTACTACAGCGAAAACTACAACTACTACAACAACAGCTAATAATACTATTACTGCTACTGCTACTACTACTACTAAAACAACAACAGCTACTACAACTACCACTGCTACTATTACTTACTATTATTTACAATAATAATAATAATATCTTGCTATATTTGGGGACATTGGGAAGGAGGTGAGTGGTGTAGATTTCTGCTGGGTTTTTTTTAACGTTAGATTTATCAAATGTATTTTGTGTTATAGGTTTATATAGTTTGAGCTACATTATTTATTAATGTGTTATGTGAGTAAATAAAGGATGGCTGGGGGCTACTAGAGTTTACAATGTATATAAATCTTAAGAGAGAGACCTGTATTGGTTATCTGAGGTTACATACACGTAGAATATTCTTCAGATGGGGATAGTGTCATAATATGGGGGGAAGGGAGGGTCCTACCTATTGAGAGCCAACATACCCCAAACACATCATGTTGCAGCCATATGGTAACAGTCATGTCCAGAAAGCTCCGCTTCCATCTGCTAATAGATACTGTGCCTAATTCATCCAGAAGGGAGCTGGCAGGAGAAAAAAAATCAAAGTCAATTATTGACCAGAGAAGCTGTCAATTGCAGCCCTTGAGAGCTAAATAAATATTTCTATTCATGGCTTATTGCGTGTCAATAACAATCTATGAAGAGGATTTTTCATTGCAAGGACTTACTGTCAACCGGGCAACACGAGCTGTAATGATGAATGGATACATGTCAGCAAAGCCATCAGTCAATGGAGGGACAAGAGGAAGGCAACACGTGACCCTAAGACAGGAACAACAGGTCTCAGCAGGAAAGCAGAATGCCTGACATTGGATCGCTTAAATGGACAAGCGACACTATATATATATATATATATATATGTATTTTTCTACACAGTACATTTCCTTCATTTCCTTTTCAGTAACATATAACTATCAACCTAGACATACACTATACTATCTGACTGTACAATCTCCTTTAGATCTGCCAACAAATATGAAGTGCAAACGCCTTGGTAGATATAAAGGAGTCTGTACAGTGTACAACCAGATTGTATAGAGTATGGCCAGGTTTAGACTTAATGAAAATGCAGGCAATCTTTGCTGAGCTCTAGTAGTCTGGCTGTCAGGTTACCTTTGTTACATTGGGGTTGGCTTAGAGACAAGTCACTTTGCAAAATTGAATGTTAGTGAATATAATGTTCACTTTGAATACAAACTCGTGTACTGCTAACATTATTTTTTATTCATCTCGCACGTGATTGGGTATTCATAGTATAGGTTCACCCTATTTACTAACATGCATGTTGCTAGATGAACAGCCCCTATTGCTTTAATAAATCAAACCCCATTGAGTGCATGGCTATGTCTTTCCTGGACTATATTCCAGATGGGGGATGGCAGTATAGCAGCCAGTAAATGAGCATTTTCAAATGAACATCAACAATGGCAACCCTCAGCAGAGTTACTTTATCCAGCAAGCCTTATGAAGCTGCAGAGATTTAGGAAATCTCCCAGGTCTCGTCCAGCTGTGGATGTGTATCCATGAAGTGGTGTATATAAAGTAGGTTTATTTTTCCTGGCCCTGGAGAGAGCTGTATGTACTTATGGTAAGTGATTGATCTCTGGCGCAGACTTGGGATCATTGGGAAAGGCATTTGATGAAAGCGTCAGGAAAGGTGTCATTTTTAAATGCTAGCTGCCGGAGCCCATCTACAATTACTGCATAGCTGGGAGTTAATGGAAGAAGCAGGATTTCCTTCTCTCTTTGAGGTGTACACAAGCAGATAGAAGGCACCTTAGCTGAAAGGCCACTTTAGTCGGTGATGGACACAGTGTAAGTGTATGAGGGGCCGGAGCAGCTCTCTGTCTGCCTGGATCCCCCTTCCTGAATCCCTCATGTCTGAGGGGATCACATTTCCAGCCTACCTGCCTAGTGAACTCTGCTGGGAACCCTCTGGCGCCAGCTCCATCAACCAAACTCCTTGTGGTTAGGAAGGGAAGGAGCACTCAGTATGAGAGAAGCTTGGACCCAAGCAGCAGCCCCCCCCCTCTCTTCACCATTAACCCCTGACAGCCTGTCACTCAGTGCACTCCGGCAGTGTCATGGTTAACTCAGCATCGGTTACATTGTAACACTGCTCTAAAATGCACTGCTGGCTTGCTAAGTGTTTGATACATTGGTTGCTGGGTGTTAGGAGCTTCTCAGTGATACAGAATCAACAATTGCAGATTTCCTGGGTAGATCTGCACCATGTGCTGTCCAGGTGTATAGGCATTGTGGAGGTGGAGGTGTTGTCCGCAGCGACCAATCGCATTCCATGCTCTGATTTATGAGGACTACAATGAATAATAACACTCGCTCATAGTAAACGTAGTCACCCAGCCAGGGGATATTGGTTGCTGTGACTAACAGCTTCACTTTATCTCATGAATTAATTCTCATGAATCATATCCAACATTAAAAAAAAAAAAAAAATCAGACTCCACATTTGACAAAATCAGCTCCCACACTTAAAATTTCCAGTACAGAGGATAAGATCTAGCTGCTAAATAGCTGTTATGCGCATTGATACTATTTTTATTCATTCTATTTTGTATAGCTCCTATGTTTATTACTACTTGTCTCTTCGTTGCTTCAAACGCTCTAATTTTCTTATAACTCCGATTTTTTTTTAAATCAGCCCTAATAAAAAAAAATCAAACCCCATAGTATAAATTTCCTGTGCATTTAGAAGGCAATAGTCAGCTATATTATGGTTGTTGTTTATTATTATTATTATTGATGATGATGATGATTATTATTCAGGATTGATATAGCCTACAATCTACAATATAAGGAGGACATTACAGTTACAATACAAGTGAAGACAAGTTCTTAAGGAGGGCCCTGCTGCTTATTAGTTGCTATATCAGCAATTTGGTGTAATTCATTTTATTTTTCTTATAGCTGGTATGTATATACATGATCTCTAAACACGTGTGTAATTATTTTAGTCAGAGCGACTATCCTTAAAAGGTTCAAGAAGAGGAATAGGCATAAATTATATAAATCCCATCACACCTTTCCTCAAATCGGCTGATCCATTACTTTTCTTAGAAATAGTGTCCTAAATTAGTCACTTTGATGCTGCTGACTTATGATTATTGAAATAAATATATCTGTTACCCTAAATCAAGTTTTTAATCTAAAAACAAGTAATAGCAATGTGGTCTATATAGGACAGGTCCGCTTTAAGACCTTAGGTCACCCCAACATGAAGATGTCACTTAGATCGCCCTGTTTCGTTATTTTGGTAAGTGGTACATGGAGCACATGGGAAATGGAGTGAAGGGAGAACATAACAAGATCACACGTGCTGCTTCTAATAGCCATCTTGTACCTGTTGTTCTTCCAGGTTTCTAGAGATAGTCCTGATTGGTCATCTCATATCACAGGAAGAACAGCCTGCCCCATTCACAGCCAGAACTCTGCTGAAGAAATGGAAGCGGTCCATATGTGTCCTGAATATAGTAATCTGTGTTCTCAGTCTTTGACGGATAGAGGGACATCCAGGTACCCTGTCCTGTCTCCACCAGCACTTCATAGAGTAATCATTCCACATGGAGGGCAAAAACCCGACACGCAGGGACAGGGTGATACTCTTATGCTGGGACTGGAAAGAACCATTTAGACTCCAAGCACTGCTCTTTACTAGAACGGCCATCTAAAGAACAGCAAATATTCCAATTACTGAGTTCAAGAACTTTGTTGATATAGAAGCAGCAATATAATGGGGGAGCAGTATTTTAGTTTGCCACTGAGACTATACTTACCTGTTACATATAAAAAATATGGCAGTTAAACAGTTTATA
>NW_017307650.1:337281-344032 GCF_000935625.1 Nanorana parkeri
AATAACTAGTATCATTTATCCCAGCAGTTGCTTAGACCTTCTCCTCTGTTATGTGCTCAGCCTCTCCTCATATAATGATGGATCTCGGCAGTGTTTGTACTGCATTTATGGGATACAGATTAGTCATATGCTCTCCTACAAATTCGTACAGCTGTCTCCTTTACCGCACTATAATATGATTATATATTACCAGAGCCCATCAATTACCCCATTGATATGTGATTCAATTTCTGTGATGAAAGGGCAATATTTAATTTGTGAATGGTGATTAAGTATGCATTTAACTATCCCTCCTGTCACAAGTCATATTTGAGAGATGTAAGCGATCTCTCTCTTGGTCATAGATATATATAGAAAGATCTCCTCCTGACACCCCTATGAAGGCTGTTGGGAATCGTGTTGTATGTAGAGAGCCATAATGGCCCCATCCAGGGAACTGTGAGCCTGGTCTCTATAGCATTTTTATACTTTCATTTTAATAATACATTTAATTGTTGTGACTCTGCCAGAGGATTACCCATGGCTTATTAGGAATCTTTTATAAAGATCCCCCATGCAATTTGTCCCAGCTATCAGTTTAACCATAGAGATTAATAACTTTGCAACACATTTCTTGACCTATAGTATAAAGTGTACAGTGCATGCTGGGACTTGTAGTTCCACATGAAATTGAGGATTATAGTGTCAAAAACCTTGTCTACCAAAAAAAACAACACATTTCAGTTCAAAGTGAAGCATGTGTAGCTGACTCTGATTTCATAGATCTTTTTGGGGTTTGATGGCAAAATCCACCTGCCATGGTTCTGGAATGTTTTGGTGTTCTTGATTACCTAGCGATTCTCTTACGCATCTTGCAATAAATCTGGGGGGAATTATTGCTCAAAAGTGCATTATATATTGTCTGCTCATAAGCAGGGAATGGCCATTGATTTCTTGGTGTCTGTGTCCAGAGATGCAACCAAAAGTGAGAGGAAATCTCTACAATCCCCTCATAGACAGTTGTTACTAGAACAGGCGTCCCCAACAGAAGACTTCCCCTTTATCCCTAATTCTGGGGACAACTGTAATATTTTGCATTCCCCTTTATCCCTAATTCTGGTGACAACTGTAATATTTTACATTCCCCTTTATCCCTAATTCTGGTGACAACTGTAATATTTTACATTTCCCATCACTTTATGTACTGCAGACAAGAGTCACCAGGACTAACAGAGAGAGTATGGCACTACCCAAAGGGAATACAGCAATACAAGGGTGGTGGGGGGGTCTAATCTTCCCTCACTCTATCCAAAACAAAAAAAGGTTTTAAATATACATACACTTTAAACATTTGCTTTTTTCAAAGTCATTGGGGTTGTTTTACTAAAAGAGTAGTCGCTGTAACAAAGGGGATGTTCAGTGTGCAAAGTGTATGTACCTGAATAAGGTGATCCCGTGTTTACTTGACATATCCAAAGGGATGCTAAAAAATGGATTTGGATTTCTGCTAGAGCATGACTGGGTAATTAGCACAACTTCCCTGTATTCACTAACATTCACTTTGTTAAGTGACTAGCCTATACTCCTTTAGTAAATCAACTTCTTTGAGTATTATCAGTGATTCATCAATCTGGTTACTTATCATCGCACGTTCCACTCCCTGCTAATGAGGATCTTAGTCCACAATCCTCATTTATATACACTGCCATTATCCCTCTAACACAATAAATATAAGAGGTCCCATCCAGACTTAGGACTATCCCTGGGTTCAACCTCTTTTTATATACATGTCACTAAAGTATTGGGCTACATTCATACTATGTGCAATTAAATGCATTTATATGTTTCAAACATTTTCTAAACATATAAAAAAAAAACATCTAATGACTTCCAATGGATCTATTCACACATTTTTATGTTTAGATGCTTCTAGAAGCATAAACACAGCATCTAGTCTGATTTTTCTCTATATACAGAGGACAAAAACACAAGTGGTAAGTGTGAATGTAGTCTGAAGTGAGGTCATTTGTACCTACGTGCTCAATCACTTGGAGGGAATTAGGAAAGAAATTTGGAATATGCTGAACAAGTCTGTAAACTGTTGAAAATGTTAAAATTGAGATTTGGCAAATACACATAAAATCCATGTGCTAACAATAAATGGTCTGCTTTAACATAACTGAAAACAATAATATAAGCTGATTTTATAATTAAATCAAAATAGATGCCTGCCAGAAATGGGTGGAAAGACAATCTCAGGAGAGCATGTTTTACAGAGAGGTGTGCAGTAATCCAGTGTAATAATGTTCCTCTGCTTAAGTTTCCTGTAATATAGACCAGTCACTGCTGCCTCCTCTCTTTGTGCAGGGTAACTGGTCTTGTATCTGCCCCCTTCTGTAGTTTTCTGAAGGCAGCCTGTAGTGGGTGGAGCCTTTTGGGCCCTCCCACAGCTCTGCTCTCTGCACAGTCTATGTACTGCACATTAATTATGTCACTGCTACTTTGATATGATAATACCTGGGTTTGGTGCACATAAAGTGAATTTATATATTCTCTGTGCCTAATGAGGAATTTACTTAAATTAAAGTCTTTGTGCCCAGAGTTCAGTTTAAAAACTTTCCTGAATAGCTCTCACAACATATGCAGCAGCAAAAAGGGGAGCCTCATATATGCGTCAACTGTTCTCTGCTGGAAGGGCAGTCAGCATGCGCTCCCAGAACAATGACCGATCTCTCGCCGACAGTTCCCAGTCACTGTTTACAATCAGGAACAGGGGACTCGCTCCTGATCAT
Organism: Nanorana parkeri; assembly: GCF_000935625.1. Taxonomy (NCBI): domain Eukaryota; kingdom Metazoa; phylum Chordata; class Amphibia; order Anura; family Dicroglossidae; genus Nanorana; species Nanorana parkeri. Next base: position 340,053 of record NW_017307650.1, read on the forward strand.
GCAATTGCTGTGACTGGCTGCCGATTCACATCATTAAGTAACTTTTGAAGGGCTGACAGCAAGGAGTTAAAGTGGATCTGAACACTTAAGTTAAATCTTAAAAATGATTTTAAGCACCTTAACTATTAACAAAAATGTATCTTATTTGTGTATCACTTGGCTGTAGCTCCTCAAATCATCTCTGGATTGGTGCTTACACTGTCCTTCCTTCTGGAGGGTGGCTACATTTGTTCCCCATGGTCCCTGTGTGTGTTGTGAAATAGCCACCGCACCAAGCTCACTCCTGTGATGGACTACAATCTCATGGTTAGTTTACTAATATGTATTGAGATTGTAGTCCATCACAGGAGTGAGCTTGGAGTGATGGCTACTTTACAACACACACAGGACAATGAGGAACAAAAGTAGCCACCCTCCAGAAGGAAGGACAGTGTCGGCACCAAATCAGAAATGATTTGATGATCTGCAGTCGAGTGATACACAAATGAGATATAATGTTGTTAATAGTTAAGGTACTTGAATGCATTTTTAAGATTTAACTCCTGAGTTTAGTTTTAATTTAAGTTCCCAATAAAGGGTAACACATAAACTCAAAACGATGGTTCATCATGAATATAAATGAATGTTCCTTTTCATATATGTTTTATTTTTCCCCCATTATAACCAAAGAAAACAAATGGATTATGTCATATAAATCCTTCAGTCTCTAATCACAAGTTGTCAACATTCTTATATATATAATCACATCTGTAACAATTACTAGACATCACAAAGTACTGTATATAGTTTTGTTGTTATACATTGTTATTATATTGGTTTATTATAACAACACATCTAGATAAAAATACATATGAGATCCCAAAGTTTATTTCTATTTACTAACTCAGTGTAACAAAACAAAATAAAATACTTAAAAAGTAACTAACACAACAATTCAGTTCCATTTAGACATTATAAAAGGAGGTTTTTTTTTCCAGTGCCTGCTTGCTTAGTCCTCTGAGGTAGGGGGGTTCCTAGGAAATTGGATGTTATGTCTGTGGAGCTCAACTATAGTAAATTAATGGGTGGAATTGATAAAGGAGTACAACATTTTTAATTGGTAAATAAGGTAAGGCTGTTTTTACTTCAACCAAAATCATCTAAGCATCTTTTTTTTTGTTTCCTTAGAAAATGATCAGGTATTCCCAGTGAACATGATGTCACTATATAATAAAAATGCTCTGCCATTTTAGTACAGTACATCTATTCTAAATCTATCCCAATACATGCATAAGGTAAGCATGGTATGTGCATGAATTGAATTAGCATATGTAAGACAAACCACCTGCTGGTGTGTATATGCATACAGTATGTACCTTTTATGTATGTGTGTATCTATATATATATATATAACTTCTATCTGTTGGGCTCCCTGCTCAGAGATTTACAGTCTGGCTTATAATCTCAGTCAAACTGCTCAGTGAAATTTAATCTTACTATCGATTGGGCTCCACAGACGGCAATTGACATCAAGCCTAAATTTACTGAAAGTCAATAGAGTTACACAGTTTAACGTTCCATCAATTCATCTCTTCCAGTTGAATGAAAAAGATCACTTTACAGTATATGTGAGTGATGCAATAATAGGAAGCATGTGACTCTAGCGGCTCAACAATGCTCTTCCATTATCTACCTTTTTATTTGCTATAGATTTTTCTGTATGTGATTTCAATCTTAGCTATTCAACTCAACATGTAACAATGCACCAATAATGCACATATTTCATTTAAGAACTAGAAGTCTGACTTAGCTCTGTGGCAAAGCTGGCCAGGCATAGCAAGAACACAATTACACTTACATAGCTTTTTGCCAGTTGCCATGATGAAAACATAGACATATGGAATTAAAACTTTAAGAGCCAATGTATGTACACATGGACATGAGTGGTAATAAAGTGCTGACAGCTAAAATGTAAGTATAGGCAGATATATAGAAGATTCCCATTAAACTGAGGTATGCAGTCATTAAAATACATTAAGTGACCATGTGCCTTACCATACATTCAACTGTGTTGAATAGCATATCCCTTGCCCGTGTTTTTTTTTTTCCCTTGCCTCTATGTCACTACTATGTCCTATAGTAATGTAAGGCCTGGTGGAAGGAACCACAATAGGCAAAATGCTATCTGACCCATGTGGAGGTAATCAGATAGTAGTGCTCACAGCTCTGTGAGAAAGTGTTAACATGCCAGCCCCTGGGAAGGTAAGTATTCTGCATCTTCCCTTTCTGTTTTATGTTATTTGGTAGGGCCACCTTAAATGTATTCCTAAATAGTGCCCCAATCTGTCTTTGTGCTAGCCTCCTACAATCCCCTGCACATCAGCAATTGGACTAATAGAGTTTAGGTGCGGGTCTGTGAGCCAGATAGACTTTATTGCTTTGCACAGTGCTGTGAATGTAAGAAATGGAGTTTGGTGATAGGAGGGGAGAGCACAGATATTTTCTAATTAGGGATCTAGTATTTCTTTACTATCCAGTCACTAAGCTTTATTGCTATGACTGCATTGGGGGAACTTAAATAATCAGGACTTGATAGGTAGTATTGTCTAGCTACAGAACTGTCTGAACAGAAACACAATGAAACTTATGGGTTTTGAAGGACATTACACGTGGAATTATGTTTTGACCATAAGCTTGAATATGGGTAACAACTGGCTTTCCTAAGCTAAAATGGCTCAGATAGTTCTCGCACTACAGAATGGTTCAACATGCAAGCATCTGTGTCTGTGACTGGTCCCTAAACATAAATGATCGTACTTGACAACTTGTTTGCCTATACAATAGAGTTGGGAAGGTGTCCTGCATACACCCCTAGCACTGCAGGGAAAACAATAGGGATCACACAATGAACCACAGTTGGAGGTGTCTGTGGGAGCCCCATAGACATTAAGTTGTAGTCCAATCTAGCCAAAATGGCTGGATCAGTAGCCTGTCATTTAATGTTCATGAGCACATTTGAGGAGCACCTCCAGACAAAATCTGAAGTCCAGAAAACATTGCATCTATGTTACAGGCCAAACGTATATCACATTTTCTTTGAGTTTTAGGTGATTTTCGCGTGAACATTTGCAATTGGATTTAGCAGTCTTTTCCAATAACCTCTTGGTGGTCTACAGAGGCTTGTCACTTTTTTTGTCTGCAATGAGGATAGCAATGATTTTCTTTTTGAATGAAACGGGATGCATGATTAGAATCTAGTAGTCACAGAGGATACATCATTAGAATGGCTGTGAATATTAAGATATCTCCCAGCCCTATGTTTTTAGACAGGAGGAAGCAGGGCCATGAAACTCCCAGCCCTGCATATTTGACCAGGTTACTATCAACTTTAGGGATTCACAGGGAGGAGTTGGGGTGGGTATTGACTGCAGTGTACATTTAATTAATTTTGAGATTTACTTTTAAACACTGGGGCAAAGGAAAACAGTGAAAGTCACTTATACGGGTCTATTCACTAAGCTGCCGAGTGAACAACCGCCCCCAAGTGAAGTGAGCCGAACACTGTTCGGCTATTCACTTCAGGCTTGTACATAATAAAAAAAATAATCTCCCAGGCGCTCTGGGAGCCTCCCGCTCCCGGCCGCCCAGGAGAGAAACACTGATTTATATATTTTTTTTCTTTATTCTGACACGGAGCTGTGTCAGAAGAGAAACACAAACACACACGTTTTTGCCCATTGGAATGCATTGCTAGATTCCTATTGGCTATTTCAATTTGCAATAGTAAACTAGCATTGTACCCGCCCTCTGCTGAAGGACCTGATGGAGAACTGCAGCAGAGGGCGGGTATAATGCTAGTTTACTATTGGCTATTGCACATTGAAATAGCCAATAGGAATCTAGCAGCTCCGTGTCAGAATAAAGAAAAAAAAGAAACAGCAGTGTTTCTCTCCTTGGCGGCTGGGAGCAGGAGACTCCCGGAGCACCAGGGAGAGTTAGCT